>NW_027660908.1:35000-42500 GCF_963280865.1 Gymnoscopelus braueri
GAACTTTTTTTATTCTACGACCTACGGTTCAAGAGTTATAGGCTAAAAGGTAAAGTGGGCTGTTATAGCGCCACCATGTGGCCGACTGGTGTGATTCTTTTTTTAATAATTTTGCAATAAACTATTAACCTCCCCTCCAAGTCTTGTAACTGTAGCCCTTACGGTTTCCAACAAAAAAATACTTGAATTGGAGTTTTTTCATTTTCCCATTAAAGTGGATGGGGAAATTTAATGCACTAATAAATCAATATCGGAAAATCTATCCAGACGCAAATGGGCGTGGCCTATATGGGGAGTTGTGTCATGACCCAAGGAATCCAGGGGTAAAGATGTTTTTCATTTTACGACCTACAGCTCAAAAGTTATGGCCAAAAGGTAAAGTGGGCTGTTATAGCGCCACCATGTGGCCGACTGGTGTAATTATTTTATTAATAATTTGGCAATAAACTATGAACCTCCCCTCCAAGTTTTTTAACTCTAGCCCTTACGGTTTCTGAGAAAAAAATACTTGAATTTGAGTTTTTTCATTTTCCCATTAAAGTGGATGGGGAAATTTAATGCACTAATAAATCAATATCAATTAAACTATGTAACCAATCTCTTAGCAAAGTACAAGCAGTCTATTCCCGGTGAAGCCGGTCATTATGACATATGGCACGAAATTGAGAAAAATAAACTGTGGGAGAAATAGCGAATACGAAAAAAGTTTATCTAGTGGAATAATAAAGTGGGAAGAGTAGACTGGTTGCCCATTCGGGCAACCACACTAATAAAATGCTTCACTTAAAATGCCCTCAACAGCGCCCCATGCAACCAGAACAGCTCGGTCCTTTATCATTCAGGAGAGAAAGACAGAATCGTCACGTTTTATGAAACAACCTTTAGAAACACGTTGGAAGGACCTTAAAGCTGTAAGATGTAACCTTTGTTTTTGTAAATACAATGTTGTTTTTTATGTAAATACAATATAACTTCTACTATTGTTGTGGTTGTTTGTGTCTATTGAGACATTTAGATCCTAAGTGTGGTTTCAATGGTAAATGGTAAATGGTGCATTTATATAGCGCTTATATCCAAAGCGCTTTACATAGATTGTGCATTACATTCACACATTCATACACCGATGGAGGAGGAAACCATGCAAGGCACCAACCTGCTCATCAGGAGCAATTAGGGGTTCAGTGTCTTGCTCAAGGACACTTCTACACTAACTCTGGAGGAGCCCGGGATCCGGCCACTCTACCCCTGAGCCACTGCTGCCCCTACAGTGGCTCAGTGGGGGCGGGCGGCCATAGCTGAGTGGTTAGTGAGCCCGCCTAGGGAACCAGAGGCCCTGGTTGCCCCAGGTTCGATTCCAGGCTATCCCAGCATATGCGCCGATGATATGAAATTTGTCCCTGAGCAAGACTCTTAACCCCAATTGCTCACAGGTTCTCATTGGAAACAAGACCGCAAGGACTTTCATGAACGACCTGTTAAAAGGAATTATCCTTATCCTTATCCTTATCCAGTGGCCTTGTGGTTAGCGTGTCCACCCTGAGACTGGGAGGTCGGGGTTTGATTCCCCGGTCGGGTCATACCAAAGATGCCTCTCTGCTTGGCACTCAGCATCAGGGGTTGGATTTGGGGGGGTAGGTCCCTGTGACATACTAGCGTCATGTCCAGAGGATGTACTCGTACATCAAGCAACCTAACGCTACTGAACGCCCTCCAAAATAACCATATTTCAACTGGGGACCCCCCAAAATAATCATATTTGAACTGGGGACCCCCCAAAATAATCATAATTGAACTGGGGACCCCCCAAAATAATCATATTTGAACTGGGGACCCCCCAAAATAATCATAATTGAACTGGGGACCCCCCAAAATAATCATATTTGAACTGGGGACCCCCCAAAATAATCATAATTGAACTGGGGACCCCCCAAAATAATCATATTTGAACTGGGGACCCCCCAAAATAATCATAATTGAACTGGGGACCCCCCAACATAATCATAATTGAACTGGGGACCCCCCAAAATAATCATATTTGAACTGGGGACCCCCCAAAATAATCATAATTGAACTGGGGACCCCCCAAAATAATCATAATTGAACTGGGGACCCCCCAAAATAATCATAATTGAACTGGGGACCCCCCAAAATAATCATAATTGAACTGGGGACCCCCCAACATAATCATAATTGAACTGGGGACCCCCCAAAATAATCATATTTGAACTGGGGACCCCCCAAAATAATCATAATTGAACTGGGGACCCCCCAAAATAATCATAATTGAACTGGGGACCCCCCAAAATAATCATAATTGAACTGGGGACCCCCCAAAATAATCATATTTGAACTGGGGACCCCCCAAAATAATCATAATTGAACAGGGGACCCCCCAAAATAATCATATTTGAACTGGGGACCCCCCAAAATAATCATAATTGAACAGGGGACCCCCCAAAATAATCATATTTGAACAGGGGACCCCCCAAAATAATCATAATTGAACAGGGGACCCTCCAAAATAATCATAATTGAACAGGGTGGTGACCCCCCAAAATAATCATATTGAACTGGGGACCCCCCAAAATAATCATATTGAACTGGGGACCCCCCAAAATAATCATATTTGAACTGGGGACCCCCCAAAATAATCATATTGAACTGGGGACCCCCCACCCTGACAAGCACTTGGAATTGTTTGTTAGTTTGACTCGGTTCCACAGATAAATATTGTGAAAACAGCCGATCAACACGAGGCGTTGTGAGCTTGTAGATCGGCTATTTTCACAATGTTTACCTCTTTCTTATATTATTTGACAATTGGGCCAATGTTTGAGCAGTTTTTATAGCATAGTTTGGTCTTTTTTCATTTATTTCTTCTTTTCTTTCTAGGTATTAAAAAGGTCTTAAAGTCCTTAAATTGTCACTGCATTAGAAGGACAATATCAGTCACCAGAATCAAGGACTTGTGTTTTCAATAAATCTAACCTGGTTAAAATGGAGTTTGAAGTTACAATGGGTTTGTATAGGAAGGGGGCGTGTCTGATAAAATGAATATCAAATATCTAAATATTGAATTGAAATATTGAATGAATTTCGTCTGGGGAGAAACACAAAAGTCCAATTAAACGTTAAAATGATTGCTATAACATTGTTGCCATAGCAATGCTTAAGTATTGTGATTACAGACATGTTTCAATACCACTAAAAATACACACTTCCTCTGAAGGACGTGTGTGTGTGTGTGTGTGTGTGTGTGTGTGTGTGTGTGTGTGTGTGTGTGTGTGTGTGTGTGTGTGTGTGTGTGTGTGTGTGTGTGTGTGTGTGTGTGTGTGTGTGTGTGTGTGTGTGTGAGTGTGTGTGTGTGTGTGTGTGTGTGTGTGTGTGTGTGTGTGTGTGTGTGTGTTAAACAGGCAGTAACCAGGCCTTTAGAAGTCTTCCCGTCTTCTTCACTCAAACATCTGCACCTGTAACAATAAAACAATAAAACATAAAGTGTAACATTACACACTGACACACATTATGTATTTGTTGAAAACTCTTTTCCTTGTTGTGATCTTCGTTGTTTGAGATTAGGAACAAATCTGTATCTTGGAGAACCCCTGGAGGAAATGTATGTGTCCTGATATAAAATGACATGAAAAAATCTATGAGGGTTAATCCTTTTTTTTTTATCACTTGGGGGGGGGGGGGGGGGGGGGGCCCAAGTGATTAAAAAAAAGGATTAACCCTCCCCTAAAAAAATAACAATAACATTTACCTCAGTAAAATTGGCCTATTAACCCTAAACTTATTCCTAACCTTAACCTCAGTAAAAGTACCGTTTTATCTGCACCATAATATAGGCTGTAGGCTAATAGCAAAAGATAGATAAATAAAAACTAAATAATGTTCCTAAAATATTGAAGTTTCAAGCCAGGATGATGTGCATTTAATAATGACATCAAAGTGCATGAGTGAGCATTACTTTCTGTTGATAAACATTTCCAGTGCAATGTACACAATGAAACCCCTATCTAATTCAGAGTAGTTTATAAATCACCATCATTTTGGTCTACTAGCTGCCACTTACGGTAAGTGACTTACCATAGGAGGTTATTATTCCATAAAGAAATGAAAATATATAATAAACAAAGCAGACACACCCAGAGATCAAATGCACAGCAACATCATGGCACTGGATCTGGATCCACAGGTGTTAGTAATTAAATAAATCGGTTATGACCCTTATTCACAGTGTCATGTCCAAAAACACAAAAGAAAAGAAAAATGATAAAACATTGTGACTGACCAGTGTGTTTCTGAACAGTAGAGTAGATGTCTGGTCCTGCAGAACTCTGGTGAGTCTGAACAGTGTGTTTCTGGACAGTAGAGTAGATGTCTGGTCCTGCAGAACTCTGGTGAGTCTGAACAGTGTGTTTCTGTACAGTGGAGTAGATGTCTGGTCCTGTAGAACTCTGGTGTGGCTGAACAGTGTGTTTCTGTACAGAGGAGTAGATGTCTGGTCCTGTAGAACTCTGGTCTGAAAACAAACACAATAAAACACTTGATACCAGAATGTCAACAGTTTCAGCTGAGGTTGTAATTCAGGAATCACTGTGTGTGTGTGTGTGTGTGTGTGTGTGTGTGTGTGTGTGTGTGTGTGTGTGTGTGTGTGTGTGTGTGTGTGTTGTGTGTGTTGTGTGTGGTGTGTGTGTGTGTGTGTGTGTGTGTGTGTGTGTGTGTGTGTGTGTGTGTGTGTGTGTGTGTGTGCGTGTGTGTGTGTGTGTGTGTGTGTGTGTGTGTGTGTGTGTGTGTCTCTAAATACATGTAATAAAGAAATGATTGGTATTTAAAAATGATCAATATTTGTACAAACTCCTGAAAAGGAGATCAAAAGTTCATACTCAGAGTCTGACTGGTTTGAAGATGAGGACTCAATTACAGTTAACAATCACAATCTTTACAGTGAAATACATTTAACTGTAATTCTGTTCTTTGTCTGATGACCTCATGTTCTGTAACTGTTGGCCCAACAGCGTGTGCATGAGTAGTGCATGATTAGTGCATGATTAGTGCATGATTAGTGCACGTGAATGTGAGTGTATGTTCTGTTTGTTACACAGAAGTCACATTTTAGACTGTCTGAGTTGCCTTTGCACCTGGAAGAGGACCTTAGATGTACAGTAGCTGTTTTTGATCACATCTACGTAAAGGGTCTAGTTCAGTTCTACAGTATGTGTCCTTCTCTTGTAAAGGTCTAGTTCACTTCTATGTGTCCTTCTCTTGTAAAGGGTCTAGTTCACTTCTATGTGTCCTTCTCTGACCTGTTCTACAGAAGGATGTAGTGTGTGAACTACAGGAAGGAGAACACAGTGGTCTCAGGGCAGATCATGTTCTGAGGGGCAGAAAGGCCAAACTGAGGGTCAAAGGAGGCCATATAGACTTCATGGTTGGTCCAGTGTTCTATGTGAATATCAGAGTACATGATGACTGACCTGTGTTGACCTGCACAGTGGAGTAGAGGACTTGTCCTGCAGAACTCTGGTCTGAAAAAACACAACAAAACAAACACTAAATGTTAAAACTGTTGCATAAATGTGTTAATAAAAACAGAGATTAAACAACAGAATAAGTACATGTGATCACAGTGTTGATGTGTTGTAGAGAGACTCTACCTCTCTTCTTCTTCCTGTGAGGATCAGCCTGCTTCACTCTCACATCAGAATACGTCACATCTACACGCACGCACGCACGCGCACGCACGCACACACACACACACACACACACACACATGAGACTTGAGACATCAAGTATTAAAACATTTAACACTCTGGTGAAATAGTGATAATATTAATAATAATAATAACATTAATAATAATAATAATAATTATTATTATTAAGTTAATCAATCACAATTTTTTTTGTCACATCCCACTTGGGAACTTCAGAGTTTTCCAGCTCCACCCAGCTGAGTGCTGACCCACAGAGGAGTGCAGAGGGGGGAGCAGTGAGGGGTTAAAGAGGGGATATTTCACTTTCAAAAAACGTTTGGGTCATTTTATCGTCTACTCAGGCTTTTGTGAGCCCCCAAGACCGTTTTGTAGTTGCTTGATTCAGTATTTAGACATATTCCTTTTGTCAGACACGCCCCCTTCCTATACAAACCCATTGTAACTTCAAACTCCATTTTAACCATGATAGATTCATTGGAAACACCGTCCTTGGTTCTGGTGACTGATTGTGTCTTTCTAATACGAGGAGACCCGTGTTTTTTAAATTACTTTTTTCAATTTAAAAAACAAAATAAGGAAAATTAAAAAAATTAAATACAATAAAGAAATTAAATAAAAAAACACGGCCCCCTCGAGTATTAGGAGGGCAGGATGAGTCACCAGAACCAAGGACGGGTGTTTTTGATGACTCTAACATGTTAAAAATTGAGTTTGAAGTTACAATGGGTTTGTATAGGAAGGGGGCGTGTCTGATAAAATGAATATTAAATATCTAAATGCTGAATCAAGCAACTTAAGCCTCACATAAGCCTGAGTAGACGAAAGAATTAGCAGGACATTTGAATCACAGCTAAAGGTACGGGGGAGACTCTGAGATTGGCGTTGTCTCGTGCAAACAGTCTAACATAATACAATTATATACCAATCACACTGATTGATACACATGGCAATGTTATAATACATTTAACATTCTGATTATCGCACACATTTGAGCATGAAAAAGGTTAAAAGGTTATTACAGCACAGGGCCCGTTCTGCGTCGGGGGTTCCAAACAACTATGTGCTTTGCTGGTTCTCTAAAGCCGACAGAATGGAGTAAACAACACAATACATGTGATCACAGTGACTTTACCTCTCTTCTTCTTCTTCCTGTGAGGATCAGCCTGCTTCACTCTCACATCAGAATACGTCACATCTGCACACGCACACACGCACACGCACGCACACACACACACACACACACACACACACACACACACACACACACACACACACACACACATCAACTCATTGTTATTATAGTTAAAAAACATAATGGTCTCTGCCAGGCTGAAGGTGTGGCCAAGGCGATATATGTAAGTGCACGGTGTTTGGGGAGCCTCGCCGCCGGCGGGGACTTCTTTCTTCTAAAATAGAAGAGTTAGGACGTCACATTCTAATACAGCCCGAATACCCTATCTCAGCATCAGTCATAGTGGCGCACATCGCTAATCATTAGACTCCCAATCTTCTACCACTGGGAGTCTGGGTTTGACTCGCGCTTGGGATAGAACTTTTTCAAACATCCATGGAGTACTTTTTTTCGCTGATAAAGTATAGTTTTTGGTATAGTTTTTTTGGTATAGTTTTTGGATGGTCTGCTAGTCGACTAAGCACCGTCCGAGTTATGTACCGATAGGCACAGAATCGTAAATGATGTTGGTGGGGACTGCGTTTGCCCCAACTGCCACTCAAAGTGACTACTGGCCAATCACAGTGCGTCTTTCCCGGGACTTACCCAGCTCTC
>NW_027660908.1:47500-67500 GCF_963280865.1 Gymnoscopelus braueri
ACATGCAGGTTATACAGTTGTGCCACCACCACCTGATAGTGATACAGCACCTGTCTCCAAATTTGACCAGGTATGTTTCGTTTTTTTCTACTGAAGCATCTGTTTTCAAAGAATTAGAATACATTTATAATGTATTTAGAGTGTGTGTGTGTGTGTGTGTGTGTGTGTGTGTGTGTGTGTGTGTGTGTGTGTGTGTGTGTGTGTGTGTGTGTGTATACACACACACACACAGGAAATAAGTCCACAGAAATAATTAATTTAAAGTAATACTAGGTAACGTTTTCAACAAAACTAAAGTTAAAGGGATACTTCACTTTCACATAAAATAAACATTAAAAAAATATATTTAAAAAAAATGAAAGAAGTTATGGCAAAATAAAGGCCCCCTCACACATTAGTAGGACACTCTAATGCGTGAGGGGGCCATGAATTTTCCATTACTTTTTTCATTTATTTTTAATATATTTTTTAAATGTTTCCCCGCGCCGAAAGTGAAGTATCCCTTTAAATTGTATATCTTTTGCGAGTGGCAAAAGTTTCACAACACCCACTCCGTGAATTTCACCCCCGGAAGCCTTTTATTTATATATTTTCTATTGAACGTGTACGGGGGGGACTTTCCCGGGAAAATGACGTTCCTGGCCAACGTCATGACGTCGTGGCCGACGTCCTCAGGAACTACCGCAACGGTTTCCTGTTTGGCCAGGAACTACCGCGCTATTAACAAAAAGGAACCTCACGCTGATTTTAAGATAATGTAGGATTGGAAGATCGAAAAAGAACAGAAAAAGAAAGCACAGCTCATGGTAACTAATGCTCCACTGGCTAAGAAAAACGATCCGTAGATAGTATAAAACAATTAAAAGATCGCTTTTTGAAACGCTTCCGGCTTCCGGTGAAAACGAATGGAATTCTGGGTAATCGAGGACTAGGGAAATTGTATGCAGTGACGGTAGTGACCAGCAGAGGTTGCTAAAAATCGTTATTTGTGATTCTGCATTGTACAACTTTAACTTGAAGGTTAAGGTATGATTTAATTTTAATATAGTACAATAATAGTGTAACTATCTGTAAAATATAACCCATTTATTTAATAAAATTATGTATTGGGTTATAGCCTATTTGTCTCAATATTTGTCACATTCAGCACTGGACTTCACTGACTGTAGGGGTTAATCACATTAGAATCACAGATTAGAGATTTTATGTATTTTCCCCTATTTTCTGTATTTTTCACTATTTAATATATAGTATTTCTTAATTTTTAATAATTATAGCTTGTAGATTGGCTTTTTTCAGCATTTGAAATTGTTTTAAAATAAAAGGAACAGTTTTCCCAACCGACAGAGAGTCAGAGACAATATTTAGCCTATATATGGTTCTGTATCAGTGTATGAGTCAGTTTTAGCAGATTTCATTCTAATTGGCTACTGTAGACTGCCTATGAATTTCATGGGCCTGGATAGGGCCACCTGGCCTGGCGGAGATCTGCCCTGTTGCGCAGCAGCACAGCAGCAGGTGAAGGCAATTAACTGAAATGAGGAGCTGCGCAGCTCAAACTAATCTATGTCAAACAGTCACCGTTCTAGCTGCTGAAATAAACTTCCCATTTGGATCATTGTTGACAAAGGAACAGAACATGGATATCGTTTGCAAAAGGATTATTTATTGTCCATCAGAGCGGTGAGAACACAGCTTCTCTCTGCTTTTGTATGATATTGATAGCCTAATCTTTGGATCTGTTTGCAGTTATTAATTTGTATTGCTGTTGATCCGACGTCGGGTTCTCCAGCTCCCTCTCTCCCCGCTCTCTCATGCTCCCCCCCCTCCTCTCTCTCGTGCGCCCGCGTGCTCTCTCATGCCCCCCCCCCCCTCTCTGTCAAAAGTGTTGCTTGGCTTCCGCGCATTATAAACTGGAATATAGGCTTTAAATCTAACCTATCACTGGTTATGTGCAGCGTTTCACTTGATGTTGAATCTCAACCAGAGAACTGGTGTCTATCATTACCGTATTGACAGAGGTGCACGCTGTGCGTCCTGGCCATCTCCACGCATCCATTGCAGCCTGTGCGGAGTGTGCGCTCTGGCGGGTGGTTGTTTGGTGTTATAATAATGTATAACTTGTTTGTAAAATTGATGCGGGGAGTAGAATGTAATTCATAAAAACTGTAGTAAAAAATATATATAAAAACCCGGACTATTTTATTAATTCAAAAATGCATGACCCTCCCTTGGACTCAAAGTAAAATTAGTTGACCCTCCCTCGGACTAAATTTAAAATGGCATGACCCTCCCCTATTTTCCTCCATACCCCCCATTTCCTAAATTTCGACTCGTCCCTAAGCGTTTTTGTCAACTCATACTGTCATACTGTAATCAGTGGAGTTAAGAGCATTAGTGAGGACCAATTATATGAAGATAAGGTTGGAAATGGATGAAGTGCTCCTTTAACAGAAAAGTGTTGTGTTGATGTATTGAACGTACCAGTTACAGTGAGTTGAACAGAGTCACTCTTTCTCTCTGGAGACTCACACCAGTAAACTCCTGTGTCTAGTGAAGGTTCCATGGTCTTGACATGACATCCTGTGTTCTTCATCTTCCCCCAGTGAACACCATCATCTCCACACTGTGAGGTGATGGTGTTGACGGTTCTCTTCAGTCTCCAGACAGTAGAGTCAGACAGTCTGTCCTCACAGCTCAGAATGACAGACTCAAGTTTAAAGAAGTGAGTTCTGTCTGGACTGAATGTGAGAGAGACTGTGGAGCAGAGAGAGAGAAGAAAGATGATTTAATGTTCTGTATGTGTTTGTGTATCATTTGATAATCTGATGGACAGACAGTCTTACCTCTCTGAACATCATCACTGTTCTGAACTTCTGCTGAGACTATCACCATGGAAACCACTGGAGAGAGAGAGAGAGAGAAAGAGAGAGAGAGAGAGAGAGAGAGTTTACTGAGACACTACACTGTCTCTGTATTCTATGATCCTATAGTTTACTGAGACACTACACTGTCTCTGTATTCTATGATCCTATAGTTTACTGAGACACTACACTGTCTCTCTGTATTCTATGATCCTATAGTTTACTGAGACACTACACTGTCTCTACGTATTCTATGATCCTATAGTTTACTGAGACACTACACTGTCTCTGTATTCTATGATCCTATAGTTTAATGAGACACTACACTGTCTCTTTATTCTATGATCCTATAGTTTACTGAGACACTACACTGTCTCTGTATTCTATGATCCTATAGTTTACTGAGACACTACACTGTCTCTCTGTATTCTATGATCCTATAGTTTACTGAGACACTACACTGTCTCTGTATTCTATGATCCTATAGTTTACTGAGACACTACACTGTATCTCTGTATTCTATGATCCTATAGTTTACTGAGACACTACACTGTCTATGTATTCTATGATCCTATTGTTTACTGAGACACTACACTGTCTCTATGTATTCTATGATCCTATAGTTTACTGAGACACTACACTGTCTCTCTGTATTCTATGATCCTATAGTTTACTGAGACACTACACTGTCTCTCTGTATTCTATGATCCTATAGTTTACTGAGACACTACACTCTCTCTGTATTCTATGATCCTATAGTTTACTGAGACACTACACTGTCTCTGTATTCTATGATCCTATAGTTTACTGAGACACTACACTGTCTCTCTGTATTATATGATCCTATAGTTTACTGAGACACTACACTGTCTCTGTATTCTATGATCCTATAGTTTACTGAGACACTACACTGTCTCTCTGTATTCTATGATCCTATAGTTTACTGAGACACTACACTGTCTCTGTATTCTATGATCCTATAGTTTACTGAGACACTACACTGTCTCTCTGTATTCTATGATCCTATAGTTTACTGAGACACTACACTGTCTCTGTATTCTATGATCCTATAGTTTACTGAGACACTACACTGTCTCTGTATTCTATGATCCTATAGTTTACTGAGACACTACACTGTCTCTGTATTCTATGATCCTATAGTTTACTGAGACACTACACTGTCTCTGTATTCTATGATCCTATAGTTTACTGAGACACTACACTGTCTCTGTATTCTATGATCCTATAGTTTACTGAGACACTACACTGTCTCTGTATTCTATGATCCTATAGTTTACTGAGACACTACACTGTCTCTGTATTCTATGATCCTATAGTTTACTGAGACACTACACTGTCTCTGTATTCTATGATCCTATAGTATACTCAACACTACACTGTCTCTGTATTTTATGATCGTATAGTTTACTGAGACACTACACTGTCTCTGTATTCTATGGTCCTATAGTATACTGAGACACTACACTGTCTCTGTATTTTATGATCGTATAGTTTACTGAGACACTACACTGTCTCTGTATTCTATGATCCTATAGTATACTGAGACACTACACTGTCTCTGTATTCTATGATCCTATAGTTTACTGAGACACTACACTGTCTCTGTATTCTATGATCCTATAGTTTACTGAGACACTACACTGTCTCTGTATTCTATGATCCTATAGTTTACTGAGACACTACACTGTCTTTATGTATTTTATGTATGTGTGTACCTTGTTTACTGTAAGTAATTCTGGATAAAAAGTGTGATAAGTGAATACATTTTTCATTTATAATCATTATTCTTATTTTTAAGAATATGACTAATACAAATAATAACTAGAAGTAGCTGCTGCCCAGCGAGACGAAGGAGAAGGGTGAGCATGTGATTATTACGTTTATGTCAAGATATCACAGATGTCTCTTAGACATACAGTATATGAGGGGATATTAAAGGAGGAATATGTATTCCCACAGAGAGAACAAGGTCCACCTTCCACTTGATAGTTTTAGTGAATGGAGATTATTTGTTATACATATTATTCTGCTCCTGTAGATGGTCACACATTTTCATTTTGCACACTAATAGATCTGTTTCCTCTGCAATAGTTCCTCCTCTGTTATTTAAATAATTCATAATAAACAAATAAATACCAGTGAGCCATGGAGCACCTGGCTCTTAAAGGGTTAAAGGCATGATGGTATTTAATCAAAACACACCTATGACTAATTAAGAGACTAAAATGTCTCATGTCGTACGTTAAGCCTATAGACGAATCCACAGACGCGCTGCCTGTAGCTGCCTGTAGGCGGCCATTGCTGCGGTGTCGCGTCCGCGGAGCGTTGACACCGCAGCAATGGCTGCGCCCAGGGCAGCGCTCCGTGGATTCGTGTATAGGTTACACACTGTATACCCAGCAGGACATACACTGAAGGCTCTGGAACCACTGTACACCATAGAGAGTCTAAATATGTTAACATTAGTCTTAATGTTAACTTAAACGATATAGGGGAGAACGGAGTAAGCTGAACCTCTGGGTAAGTTGAACCACCCCCTGTATCTTTAAAACTATACAAATGAGTTGTCATGTGACCTTAAAATCAGGACACACCCATCATTTCCACCTGGCTTTGAAGTTGAGAGACACATGGGCAAAGTGATAAGCATATTTCTACACAAAAACATTTTTTTTTTGCTGGTCAAAGTTAATTTTTCACTTTTCTGTATAATGATTTTTATTTTAAAGCAAATGTACCCAGGTCGAAACTTATATATCACTAGACCATACCCGGTGAAGTGCGCAGGCGAAAGTAGTTGCAAACGTGGGGTTATTGCGCAAAGTGGTGGCCATGGGGCAAGATGAACCAAATACCTTGGGGTAAATTGAGCCAATTATCCTAATATTAATCACTATTCATATTTAGGGCCCTAGCACTGCACAGTAGTGCGAAGCCCTATTGAAATGGCAATGATTATTATCTCACACCTCAATCAGAGAGCGTCCCCTTTTGAAACCCCAATGTTTCTATTCAGCCCCCCGCCCACAGGAGTGGCCCAATTCTCTCCCAACTTGCTACAAAAATCGCTCATGTAAAACTATATAATCTCCTACATTTCATTTTCCACCTTCACATGTGTCTCCTTCTCTAATAATCAAAAAGTGCTATATATTTCATCTCGCAATTTACTTCCGGATGGTTCATTTCACCAAACTGAGCACCTTTTTTGCCACATCCGATAAACGGGAAAGAAACAAGCAAACGAGCCCAAATGCGCGCCCAAATAAGACCAAAATCGCTTATACAAAAGGCAGACCTGGCAACGCAGGCTACGCCAATCATGTGACAGAGATCCACAAGCTATGGGGCAGAGACGCTATGTGCTATACACCGTATCTTAGCAACAACGAAAGCGCTCACTCTCATTGGTCGTGTCATCCTGAGGCCAGTTTCCAGACAGTGGCATCGCAGAGAGCTTGCTGTCGCCATCACAGTCAGACGCAGCAACAACAGGGCTCTGTGATAGTTGGGCGAGATGAGCTGGACAGCACAATCACCCTCATTTCTCAAATAAATCGCCCTGTCATTCATATTGTCAAGACTTTTAGGTCACTGCAGCCTGCTACTAATGTAACCAATGTTTATGTCCACTACTGTGATAGCGTTCGTTGTATTTGAATGATTAGTGGCCAGGGGTGCTTAACATGAGCCGTTAGCATGCGGCTAACGCTAACGCACTTTTACCGTAGCATGTAGCTAACGCTAACATGGTTGTCGTGGCTGACGCAGCTGTGAAATCACGTTGTCAACAATGACAGTTAGTGTGGTGAATGTTACTATTCCTGCTCAGTTAGTCCATTGTAGATGGTGCGCCCACATAAGCCCTAAATCGCTTAATACGACAAACAGACCTGCCAACCCTCATAGTACACACACAGCATTAGCTACTAACGTGGCCTGCTGCTTGGATTCTGTTGCTGCTGGTTGTTAATGCAGCCTGCTAATAGTCTCTAAAGCATGTATGTGAATGTTTATGTCCATTACTGTGTTGCCGTTAGTTGGGTTACATGACTATTAGCCAAGCGCTGCCTATAATGAGCCGTTAGCGTGTAGCTAAGCTAACGAACGAGCAGCGTTAGCATGCGGCTAATGCTAACGCTGTTGTCGTGACTGAAACGGCTATGTTACACATCTTACCAACAACCTGTATGAACATTAGTCTGGTAAATCTCATCAATGCTACCTAATTAGCCCGTTGAAGAGTTTCATTTTAGTGTATTTTGTGGGTTTTTGTGACACAATGTAACGTATTGGCAGCGACGCGTTGCTGCACCATTCAGAGGGCATCATGGGAAATGTAGTCATTTCTGATAATTTCGGTTCTACTGTGTTAAGCTTGTGTTACATTACAGCTGCTTAAGGCCCCTGCATGCTACCAAATGAGGTGGTCACCCTAGCACCGTTTGTGACCGAAACGTGGGCCCCACCTAGGCAATTCTATGTGGGGCCGAGGTGGGTCTTAACTGCGATGCCCATGCGGGCTATAAGTAGCTTCTACCTGGCCCTTAGGTGGGCCCCAACTAGCCACGTTTATGTGGGACCGAGGCGGGTCCTAACTGGGTTTGCCCATGCAGGCTTTAAGTGGGTTCTACCTGGGACCTAGGTGTACCCTAACCAACCAGAGTGCAGTGGCCATCGCTCCAAATGTTGTGACGTCAGAGCTCTCAATACTGCACATTGGTGGAGGAGGAGGGGCCGCAGGGCAACCGCACACATCGCTGAACCAATGGTAGCCCACGGATGTTTCCTCTGGAGATTTAAAATCCGCCCCTCTATGCCACATATCAGACGCGCTACAGGGCCTTCACTGACCGAGCCACGGCCCCAATGGCCCTCATGACGCTACGCCACTTATATGCACTGCCAAGTGGCCGCGGGCGCTACATGGGCGTGGGCGTGGGCGCGGGCGCGGGCGCGGGCTAAACGCTCGGGCCCCGAGCTTCTAGTTATTATTATTCTCGATTATTCCCGCGTTTTTGAGGGGCAATGTGTACTCCAAAAGTTACGCAACTTTGCACACACATTACCAGTGGCAAAAAATTACGTATTTTAAATGTCTCAAAAAGGGGTGTAGCCTAATGGCTCAATAGCGCCCCCTACAAAAATTTGGGGTTCAAGCCCGACAATACGGTTACACCTACATGTATAAAAATCAGTACAAACCTGTATCATGTCCCGACTTACGAAAAAGTCTCTTGGAGCCATGACCGAAACCAAACAGGAAGTCGGCCATTTTGAATTTATAGTGCAGTTTTTGTGCATTTCAGGCCATTTTCACGTGTTGTACTTTAACAAACTCCTCCTAGGCGGATTGTCGGATCCGCCTCAAATTCGCTCAGAGTACACAAAAGACGTTAACGATTAAAAGTTATCAAAAGCTTGAGTTTTCGTAAAACGGCGTGACCGTGGCGAAGCGTCCAACTTCAACGCCAAACAGGAAGTGAAAATAGCCGATCTACAATTCCTATTGGCTGGGCTTTAAACAGCCATAACTTCGGTTCGCAGCATGCTACCGAGTACACATTTAGTATGTGGACTAAGACCACCAATAGGGACGATCTGTCATTTCTGAAGCCACGCCCCCTTTTTCTTCCTATTGGCTGGGCTTTAAACAGCCATAACTCCGGTTCCCAGCATCGAATACATACGAAACTTCCTAGGTACACTTAGACGGCCAATAGGGACGGGCTGAAATTGCTTAAGCCCCGCCCCCTCTGTATTCCTATTGGCTGGGCTTTCAACAGCCATAACTCCGGGTCCCAGCCTACAAAACTTACAAAACTTCCTACGTACACTTTGACGGCCAATAGGGACAGGCTGAATTTGCTTAAGCAATTTAGCCTAACTTTTCAGCTGATTGCCATACAGGCTTGAATCGTAGACAGAACGTCGAGGGCCCGGTCATCGCTGCTTGCAGCTTTAATTAGTCTGGTTGCCCTAACAGGGCAACCAGACTATTGTTATAGATAAACTGAAAAACTTTTTTTTCTTGCGCGCTATTTCTCCCACAGTATATGTCAAATTGACCGGCTTCACCGGGACCAGACTGCTTGTACTTTGCTAAGAGATTGATTACATAGTTTAATTGATATTGATTTATTAGTGCATTAAATTTCCCGATCCACTTTATTGGGAAAATGAAAAAACTCCCATTCAAGTATTTATTTCTCAGAAACCGTAAGGGCTAAAGTTTCAAAACTTGGAGGGGTGGTTCATGATTTAGTCCAAAATTATAAAAAAAAAGAATTACACCAGTCAGCCTAATGGTGGCGCTATAACAGCCCACTTTACGTTTTGGCCTATAACTCTTGAACCGTAGGTCGTAAAATAAAAATATTTTTTCCCTAGATTCATTGGGTCATGACGCATTTGTGCCAGGATAGATTTTCCGCCATTTAGAATTTTCTTCAAAACACACTTTTAGATCCTCCTCCCACATATTTTGTCCAAATTTCCTACGTCAAAAATCGGTACACATGATCTATGGACCCATGCGATAAACATATCCAAACAGCATTTTGATAGTCCTTACCGTTCGTCTGTAAATGGCTTCCAAAGTTAGTGGGAGGGGCCCGTTTTACCAAAAAAGGCAGAAATCACAAACGAAACGTCCGGTCAATCCCAAATTTGAGTCACATGTCGAGGATGGTTTACTCAACGAATCCCCAAAAGCATTTCCACTTTGACCCATAGGGGGCGCCACAAATGCACAAAACGTAACCGATGCAAAAACATGATTTTTGGGGGGATCAATCCTCTCAAAATGAAATAAAAGCGATATCAGGAGTGACGTGACAATACGATTGGCCCGTTACATTCGTGGGAGGGGCCTATTTATTTAGTGGGAGGGGCCTATTTCCTAAAATCAAAACGGCACGCGTATCACAAAGGCAGGATCCGATCGGCACCCGATTCGAATGGCACGTCGCGTGGCCTCCGACGGTATTTCTCCCGGCGTATCCCTCGGGTCCCGGCGGCCGCGACCCGCGACCGGCGTCGACGCAACCACACTTTGCAATTTCCCAGAATTGCGACGCGTCTAGTTATTATTCTTCCCGATAATGAATCGCGTTTTTGAGGGGCAATACGTACTCCAAAAGTTACGCAACTTTGCACACACATTACCAGTGGCGAAAAATTACGTATTTTAAATGTCTCAAAAAAGGGGCGTGGCCTAATGGCTCAATAGCGCCCCCTACAAAAGTTTGTGCTTCAAGCCCGACAATACGGTTACACCTACATGTATAAAAATCGGTACACACCTGTATCATGTCCCGACTTACGAAAAAGTCTCTTGGAGCCATGACCTAAACAAAACAGGAAGTCGGCCATTTTGAATTGATAGCGGCGTTTTTGTGCATTTCATGCCATTTTCAAGGGTTGTACTTTAACGAACTCCTCCTAGGCGGATTGTCGGATCCGCCTCAAATTCGCTCAGAGTACACAAAAGACGTTAACGATGAAAATTTATCAAAAGCTTGAGTTTTCGTAAAATGGCGTGACCGTGGCGAAGCGTCAAACTTCAACGCCAAACAGGAAGTGACAATAGCCGATCCACAATTCCTATTGGCTGGGCTTTAAACAGCCATAACTTTGGTTCACAGCCTGCTACCGAGTACAAATTTGGTATGTGGACTTAGACCACCAATAGGGACGAGCTGTAATTGCTGAAGCCCCGCCCCCTTTGTCTTCCTATTGGCTGGGCTTTAAACAGCCATAACTCTGGTTCCCAGCATGGAAAACCTACAGAATTTCCTAAGTACACTTTGACGGCCAATAAGGACAGGCTGAATTTGCTTAAGCAATTTAGCCTAACTTTTTAGCTGATTGCCATACGGGCTTGTATCGTAGACAGAACGTCGAGGGCCTGGTCATCGCTGCTTGCAGCTTTAATTGGTTTTATATTGTTTAAATACCTTTTAAGAAAATAAATAAGACTTATTGCAAAAGGGAAATGTGTTGAAAATTATTTTTGATACATGAATACATTATTTGTTCAAGTTTAAACTTGAAAATGTAAAATATCATATGGGTAAATTTACCCCTTGACTAGGATCAACTTAGCCCTTACCTGGGGCAAGTTCAACCACGTGACCACTTTTTTTTTAGAACCCATATTTTTACAGCCCTTTGTCATAGATGCACACTCATTATTTCAATTGATAGAAGACATCTTGAAGTTTTAGTAGATGTTTAGATTTGACTTCCATCTCATTTTTCCTTGCCTAGAGGTCAACATAAGTAAAAAGTGGTTCATCTTATCCCGTTCTCCCCTAGTGTTGATATTGATGTGGAGAGAAATAAAGCACTGATATGTTGCATTTAAAAACTGTACTGGGTATTTTCTTATATTTGGGAGGGAAAAAACGGTAACACTGTATATTAAGGTTTGGTTTATAATACATTATAATCACATTTATAATCATTATAATGTGCTTATAAGGTAGTCGTTATAAATTGTTATAATTATAAGTGCTGGTCATAATGCAGTATAGCTCAGTGGAACAGCACATTATAACTACCATAACTTAGTCAGTTATAAAGTGTCTTTGTTATAAGTTATTATGCATAATTATGTACATGTATAACAAGTGTTATGAAGCCTCAGGTGCATTATAATGCATTATAGACACAACCTTTAAGCAAAGTGTTACAAAAAATAAAATTCCTCATCTTGTGCTTATAAACACAATGAATCCTCATAAAGGTACAAGGAATGGACACACACATGAAAGTCAGTATAATAATAATAATAAGGGTAATAATAATAATAATAATAATAAAGTGTTTGTACTCACAGACTAGAAGGCAGAGAGATGTTCTCTCCATGCTGTCTTGCTGCTCTCTGACTGACTGACTGTGATGACACACTGACTGACTGGTGACTCTTCCTACTGGGAGGAGCTACACTGGAGGTGGTCCACTGATGAGGGGGGGGGCAGGACCCTGCAGGAAGGCTGTACACCAGATTACACGCTGAAGAAGGCCTGTGGGCCGAAACGTCCGGTTTGACGCTGCTGCTGGGGAGCTATGACCTAAATAAATAAGAGCCTAAAAGGACTTAAGTGAGTGCTGGTATTCCTTTCTATGAGCTGTACACCAGAAATACCATATGATAGGTGTTGTCAGAAAGACTACATTTACTACACATATTGCAAATAATACACATACTGAAACATATAACATCATATTCATGTAATACAATCCTTCTTACTGTGAGGTGAGCACAGAGTGAAGAGTGAAGAGCTTCTTTACAGAACTCTGTCTCAGCCAGAGGAGAGTAGATCTACTCTATGTAATATCTGACTGGATGAAATGGACCTCTGCGACCCCTAGTGGATCCTCAGAGTTACTACAGGAGGTAGGCTAGTACATGTTTCTGTGATGGGAAAATGTTTAGTTTTTTCCCCAAATGTAAATGTCTGAAAACACACATCAACATGAATCCGTAATTCATGTTATAATTATAATAATACATATAGCTGCAAGCAGCGATAAACGGAGCCAAGGAATGAGAGGCAAAAAGCAATATGCAAAAACAGCACAATAAGACATAGAAACAGAATAGATTGAACTTGAGAAAAACCATGCAATTGACAAATGAGCATTCTGAACAGCAGAGCAGAGTGCTGAGGGATTGTGGATATTGTAATGAATCTCTGTATTGTGTTTCTTATAATGCAGATTCCAAACTTGTGTCACAAATTCTGTTATCATGACAAAAGTTTGCAATTTACTTTATTTCATCTTTCTAGACAACACAGATGGATTGTATTCTAATTAGGCTTATACATGTTGTCACCATGGTGACAGTATGTGGTTAGTCCGCTTCATATTCTGACAGTAGATATCAGTGTTGCCCTTCTACCACTGTAAGAACCTTCAAGACCTTCTACCACTGTAAGAAGTCAACTTTATATGAAATAAGCTACATACTGTAGCGTTGCCATTTTGTTTTCACAGGTCAATATTGGAGGTCAGGATGCTGTTTAGGATAATAACAATAATAATATTAATAACAAGGGTAATAATAATAATAATAATAATATTAATATTATAAAAAAAAAAAAAAAGCTTTAAAAAACTAAAAAAAACTAAACACACTTAAAATCTAAAATCTAAAATCTTAAAATGTAAAACATAATGAAACTAGAAAAAGTGCTCCTCGGAGCACAGGTCTCCGCCAGGTCAGGTACGTTATTGTGGCCTCCTGGTGGCGCTATAATAGGCCAATGTGAAAAGGGTGCCATTTGTTCAAGGGCTTTTCACTGCAATCGGACACTGCATTCATGATTTGAGGCATTTTGTTCCAAAAATATGTTTGCAAAATTAGACCTGCTGGTGGCGCTATAACAGGCCAATGTGAAAAAGGTGGCATTTCTTCATCGGCCTAATAGAAATGTGCGTGTGAAATTTCACGGAAATCGCAAGCTGCGTTCATGATTTGAGGCATTTTGTTCAAAACGGAACAATCCTGCAAACTTTGGAAGCCAACCTTAGGCAATCAGGATGGAATATGGGAAATTGGATAAATGTTGATCACATGACTATAGAGATACTGTGTACCGATTTGTGTGATGTTTGGACAAAATCTGTAGGAGTAGTATCAATAAATGTGTTTTGCACATATCGGCCTCCTGGTGGCGCTATAACAGGCCAATCTAAAAAATTTGGGCCAGAGGTTCTGAGTTGGCATCCAGGGAGTGTGCGTGCACAGTTTTGCAGCGGCCGGGCCAACGGTGCCAGAGATTAGCTGCTAACGGACGGACAGGACGGACACACGGACGGACGGACACACGGACGGACGGACAGGGGGTAAAACATACTCTCTCGCCATGCCTTTCGGCCTGGCGGAGACAAAAAGCAGTTTAAAAGGAGAAAAAATAAGCGCTGCATGGGATCAGTGGCTCTAATAAATAAAAGCAATTATAACTGAACACAGCTGCGCATAACTTTATAAAATCAACAATTCATTGAACACATGGAAGCTCAGATCGATTAGGAGGATGGCTATAGGCCATAGGCTAACGAAATCAGACATCATTTAATTTGATTCATCTCACCTTCTGTGCTAGTTTGCTCAGCCTGTGCCTGCAGGGTTGGTACCAGCGCTGCTGCCAGTCTTCAGACCTCTGCATGGACTGCACACCTTTCGGTTGGCAGGAGCATTTTCAACGCCTTGAAACGTGGAGATAGGAAGGTGGAGATTTTATGTGTGGAGGTGATGAGACCTTCTGTTTTAAGAGCTGTTCTGCACGGCTGCGGATGTGTTGCATATAGCACGGATCCCCGCTCCGAGGTGCACGATGCGATTTCAGCTTGTGGAACCACAGCAGGACGCTGTTGATTGTTGGGTAACGGTCACCCACCATATCTTCTGATGCATCTTTGAAGACGGACAAGAACTCTCCGATTGTGTCAAGCACCTCCACCTGGATACTCTCCATCCGCTGCTCTTGATCTTTTCCCTGAAGCAATTTAAGGATCTCCTTGTGTTGTTTGGCAACTGACTTAAGCATTGCGGCCTTGCTGTTCCACCTCGTCTCGCTTTCTTGTAAAACAGCATATGGGAGGTTGAGCGTGCTACCGGACTTCTTCAGGTAAGCAACCAGGCTTTTACACTTAACTATTTGGTCAGTCACCTCAGCCATGAAATCTGGCGCATCCTTCTCCTCAAATGTATGCTTCAGGACCGTATTGATTACATGCGCAGCACAAGGTATCCACGAATGGTTCTTGAGCGCAGCTTTGATATTGGGGCCTTGATCACTTACGAACACAACTTTTGACAAGTCTTCAGCTGTTATGTCAATGTGTACAAGCTCCCTGCTGATTTGGTCATGTATGTTCACCGCAGTTTTCCTCAAAGTAGAATCAAACTCCAGAGTGGAAAGCACTCGACTCGCTAGCCCCCACTCTTCAGTGATGAAGTGACATGTCAGCACTGTGTATGATCTCATTTGAAAGCTGTCTGTCCACATATCGGTTGTGATCCCAATCCCGTAGTCCAGTGCTTTGACAACAGCCTCATAGAGAATAGCCTTTTGTTTTTTGCTTCTTCATTTGCTCTGGCGGAGACGGTAGTCCTGTGTGGGATGACAGAGTCTGCGTCCACTGCTCCATAACGTGCCCCAATGTTTATTAGACCTTGTGCAACACTATTGAATCCCTTACCAGACACCACATCAAATGGGCGCAGGTCAGCGCAGCAGAAGTCCACAAACTCATCCACAAGCTTTGATTTCGCTGCAAGTGGAACCTTGTTCTTCATGAACGTGGACACCAAGGGCTGATTTGATGGCACTCTTTTTTGGGGCTTCTGGTTAGGGTCTTCGGGGCATGAATGCCGTTTCAGGTTAGATGTTCCCGATTTGTGGCTCTCAAATTTGTACAGCGCCTCGCATTTTAAACAAATCACGTATTCTGAAATTGTGTCATCGGGCATGACAACCTGCCCAAACCTTTTCCACACATCACTTTTCCCATCAGTTCTTTTTTTTATTTTAGCTTCTCCAGCTTGCAATTTCGCTCTGATGTCTTCCATGTTGTTTACAGTTTTTTTTCTTTTTTTTCTGATTCTCTCTGTGATCTCGCGCCAAATTACGTGAGCGGAACTAGAACAGATCATACCACTATAGGAAATAACACAGGTGACAGGTCCGGTACCGAAGTCTACTAGAAAACCTTTAGCCTGCCTCCTATAATTCTGTAAAATCATGAAGGTTACACTTCCGGTATGGCGACGAACAGGACGGTCGCATAGAGCAGTGAGCTCCCGATCACCAACTATTTAAAACCGCGCTAAAAACTAGAAAACAGGACAAGAAGAAATATAAACTGATGGGAAATGAGCGCAAGACAAAGTACGAGAAACCTTGACAGAAAAAATAAAGAAAAAGACCAGAAACGAGACGAAGAGGAGCGTGCGCTAGCACCCGAAGCTAACAAACAAATCATGGACACACTTCAGGCTAGTTTGGATGGGATCAGTAATATGATATCGGCCCTTCGGAAAGAAATGAAGGAAGACCTGAGATCATTCAAAGAAGAAATTACAGCCCAGATGGACAGTAAACTGACCGGATTCAGTGTGGACATTAATCAGAAATTCACCCACGTTAACACGGTGATTGAAGAACAGAAAACTACAATGGAAGCCGCGTTGGAACGCGCAGAAGAAGTGGAGCAGTGGAGCACAGCAGTTAACCAAACACTACAGGAGTTGCTGGAAGAAAGAAATAAGATGATGATTAAAATAGACGACTTGGAATGCAGGCAAAGACGCAATAATTTAAGAATCTATAATATGAAAGAAGAAGCTGAATCAGAGAGTGAATCGATGGCACAATTCATGGCCGAATGGCTAAAACAGGAGTTGGCAATTGACACTGATTTGTCAATACAGCGTGCCCACCGGGCACTGGCACCGAAACGTAACCCAGATCAACCACCGAGATCAATAATCATCAACTTCCAGCAATTCGATGTGAAGGAGAAGGTTCTGAAAGCAGCTTGGGGGAAGAAAATAGTGAAATTTGGCGAAACAAGAATCTACTTTGATCATGACTACTCTGAAAGGGTGATGCAAGTAAGAAAATCATTTGCAACAATTAAGAGCACATTGAAAGAAAAGAACATTCGCTTCAATACACCCTTCGACAAGCTGCATATCCACTGGGACACTGGGAAAGTTGTCTACTACAACGCCGAGGATGCAGCCATGGACATGCGTAGGAGAGGAGTGAGGAACCAGGGCGCAGAGGACTGATTGATTGATTGATTGATGTAGTTTATTTAGAAAGACATGAGAATAGTACATGACAGTACATAACAGTACATGGAAGTACAAATTCACAATACAAGGTCTACTAAACTGGAAACCCTCATTAAGCATTACGCTTGTTTAAGATGAGGACCCCATGCACACAAATCATGATGAAATATAAGAGGCAGGCAGATATACACACTACTATACAGAATGTCATACAATCAGCTTTCAGGTTACTGGTATGACGAGAGAAAAAAAAATATATATATATATACAAAAGAGGAAAATGAAAGAGGGGGGGGGGGGGGTAGGGAGGGGTAGGTTAAGACTTAGACAGGGGCCATTTTCGAATTGCAGCCTCCTGAAGGTGTATCTTTAGGGCAGTTTTGAAAGTGAGTAGGGTTTTACACTCCTTTACTCCTTTTGGTAGGGCATTCCACATTTTTGATGAATAGCATGAGAATGAGTTCATACCCTTAGTTGAGCCAAATCTGGGTTGAACATGATCAGTGGAGCTGCCTCTGGTGTTATGATCATGGACTTCATTAACATTTTTGAAGTATTTTGACAAATACAGGGGGATCCCAATGTTGTGGTGTATCTTGAAGACCAGGCCCATAGCAAGTTGCTGTACTCTGTCCTCAACCCTAAGCCATCCAATCCTAGCAAAATGAGCAGGGGTTAGATGGGTTCTGTGATTGAGGCCAAGAAGTAGCCTTACAAGTTTGTTTTGGGATGTTTGGAGCCTTGTTTTTAAGGCCTTGGAGGTGTTGTGATACCATGAAGTGCATGCATAATCATAATGACCTTGAATGAGGGCCCCTGCAAGAATCTTCAGAGTATTCTTACTGACTAGGCTATCAATCCTCCACAAATAGCGTGTTGTTCGGTTGACATTTTTGATCACTTTTTCGGCGTTTTTGTTACCGGAGAGGTTTGCCTCCAAGATGGAGCCCAGGTAGGTAATTTCATCCTTTCTTTTGATGACATTATCACCCACTTTGATCGTGAAACTCTCTGCCTTGCTAAGGTTAGGACTGGACCCAAAGAGGATGGATTCAGTTTTACCCAGGTGTAATGAAAGTTTGTTGTCAGAGAGCCAGATGCAGATCTTGTTGAGTTCGGAGCTGAGAGTTTTCTCAACCTGCAGCCTGTCCCTGTCCGAGACTAGCAGGGCCGAGTCATCTGCGAACAGGAACAGCTTGCAGTCGCAGGCCGATGACATGTCATTCACATATATCAGGAACAGTAAAGGTCCTAGTATACTTCCTTGTGGGACACCACAAGTCACAGGGAGGGGGGGGGACTGGGTGCCGTTTACTTCCACCACTTGCTCCCTCCCTTCCAGGTAGGATCTCATCCAGTTCACTGACGTATCATCAAAACCTATTGCTTTGAGCTTATTGATCATAATTGGGTGATTGACGGTGTCAAAGGCCTTTTGGAGGTCCAGCATGACCATGCCGCAATATTTGCCCTTGTCGACATCTTGTTTGATAGAGTCGTTCAAATAGAGAAGGCATGTGTCAGTGGAGTGGTTTGTTCTGAAACCAGATTGGAATTTGTAAATTAGATTTTTTTCGGCAAGATACTTATCGACCTGTTCATAGACTATTTTTTCCATGACTTTCGAGATGGAGCTAAGAATAGAAATAGGGCGGTAGTTGCCAGGGTCTAATTTGTTTCCTTTTTTGTACAGAGGGGTCACCCTTGCTTTTTTGAAATCGTTAGGGACCCGTCCCTGTATGATGGAGAGGTTTATTATGTGGGTAATGATTGGAGCAATGGAGGCGGCCGAGTCTTTTAGAAATTTGGCGGGGATATTGTCGAGGCCTGTGGCTTTGTGTTGATGAAGAGCACTCAATTTTTTAAACACCTCTTCTGTTTTCACAGGGGAGAGTTTAAAATCATCTTTCCGTACACCCTGTTTTTTGTAAAATGAGTCAACATGTTCTTCACCATAGCACCCAGAGTGAGGGGGAAGTTTTTCAACCAAATCTGAGGTTATGGTCGTGAAGAATATGTTGAGGATTCTACTCACTTCATGTTTGGATGTGATGAGAGTGTCATTCACCTTGAGGCTTATGTTTGTAAACCTGGTTTTCAATTTCTTGCTGCAGCCTAGTAGGTTGTTGAATAGCTTCCAAAGCTCTCGTGGTTTGCTTTTATTTTCCTCAATTTTGTCATCGAGGAAGCTTTTTTCTGCTAGTTCGAGCATGCGATTAACCTTGTTTCTTAGCTTGTTTCTTTCTTTTACAAGTTTAGCTACGTGGGATTCGAGACCTTTGTTAAAACACCTGGCGAGTTTGATCCTACCTTTATGAAGCTCAGAACACTTTTTGTTTCTGACCTTCATGGCAGTAAGGATGTCCGAATTCATCCATGGTACCGGGCGGGATTTGACCATGACGGTTTTCATGGGGGCCACACTGTCCAAAATTTGAATGAATTTGGTTTTGAAACCAAGCCAAGATTCGTCTACCTGTGTGCTGTTTAGTACGTCGGACCAGTCCAGTTCCTCTAGCCTGCGATCTAAGTCCTCACTCTTATAGTTTTTGAGGTCTCTGATCGTGACTGATTTGTGGCAACCGTTCTTAGGTTTACGTTTCTTTCTGGTGCAGAAGATCATGTTATGATCAGATATGCCACAGGTAGAAACACCACTATTGAGGATTTTGTCCTTGTCCGTTGCTAGAATGAGATCTATGGTAGTTTGAGTGGAAACACACAGCCTTGTGGGCTGGGTGATTAGCTGGTGGAGTGAGTGCCGATGACAAAACCCCTTGAATGACTTATACACTGACGCTTCCTTACAGAGCATGTCTGTGTTAAAGTCACCAAGAAGAATCGTCTCCGCACACTCCACCTTAGCTAAACACTCCTCAAGTCTTTCATAGAAATCAGTCTGGTTAGGAGGTCTGTATATGGTACCGACTAGCACAGGCTTGGAATTTTTAAAAATGATCTCGACCCACACAGCTTCAATGGCTGCATCCTTCGGATGCAGCCATCGGACGGCGGCCATCGGACGGCGGCCATCGGACGGCGGCGAGGGCGACACAGAAGGAGACAGCGATGATGGCGTCGCGGGAGAGGAAGAAAAAAGATCCACTCTTATTGAGAATCTCAAAGCAGCCAAACTCGCCTCTTGGATAAGAGTTGACAAAAGAAGGAACCGAACCACGGAGGGGGTCCACCCATAATGCCGACGGTTCATTGTTCCGACGGTCCATTGTTCCGAGGGCCCATAAGGTCCATAGTTCCGAGGGTTCGTTGTTCCGACGGGCCATTGTACCGACGACAGG
>NW_027660908.1:70000-108105 GCF_963280865.1 Gymnoscopelus braueri
TGTCGTCGGTACAATGGCCCGTCGGAACAATGAACCCTCGGAACTATGGACCCTATGGGCCCTCGGAACAATGGACCGTCGGAACAATGGACCGTCGGCATATTGACGCGGACCCACCACGGAGGCAGCACAGCGCGCGAGAGGAAGGCTGCAGAAATATCAACGTTAACTTTTTATCAGACATGTAATCCAACGACGTGAGTTTAATAATGGGAAAAATAAATAACTGAGGTCAATTAATGTTTGCGTGGAGTGTTAAACATGTACATTCCTCGTTAAGATGTGTGCAAATGGGTGGGGGGTCTGTGTGTGTGTGTGTGTGTGTGTGTGTGTGTGTGTGTGTGTGTGTGTGTGTGTGTGTATGTGAGTGGACGCTTTGAGCAAGGAGACAGTCAGCGAGAGAGAGAAGAATTTGAGGAATGTAGGAAGAAAGTAGACAGAAAGGTGGGGGTGAGGAGAGAGAACGGAAAGTTAGAAAAAGAAAATAAGGAGACGGAAGGGGTATGGGAGGGTGGGTGTGCTTGTGTGTGTGGGCGAATGTGTGTGTGTGTATAATTGGAGGAGGGAGGGGGGGTGAATGGGGGATGCTTTAATTTTAAGAGCGCGGGTGCACTGACGCTCGGTTAAATCTGGAGACTAATTGGGTCTGAAAATATATATAGCATAACTTGTTTAGTTTTTTCTGTCACTGGGAAATATCTTAAAATGTTTTGGTTGGTTTGAAGGGAAGCAGAACAGCTTTCAACCTAGTATGGGTAATCCTTTTGGGGTAATCAATACTGGATGGGGGCCCCTCCTTAATGAAGGGCTTTCCCCCACAAAATCAGAAGGGGGTCAACGGGGGAGGAGGGAAGTTGACAACTCTTTTTGGAGGTCCAAGATGTTTTTGTTTTTGTTCTCATTTCGAGATACAACTGAAGGATACTACTTGATGTTTGTGCATTTTACGTTTTTGATCATTAATAACTTTGTATGTGACCGCAGTAATAACCTAGGGGGGAAACGCCATGACCAAATTTTCGTACCACTTTTATATAACCATACATGAATACAAAACAAGAGATTAGACTTATGTCTCTGAATGTTAATGGATTGGGAAACCCAGTCAAAAGGGCTAAGATTATGACTAAGATTAGAAAAGAAAAGACACAGATAAACTTTTTGCAAGAAACTCACGAACAGAGCATGAAAAATTGAAGAAATTTGGATACAAACATACCTATTACAGTTCGCATACTAACACACGTAAAAGAGGGGTTGCAATTTTAATCTCCAATAATGTTAAATTTGAGTTTCAAAAAGAAATAAGAGACAAAGAGGGAAGATATATCATAGTCAAAGGAACGATTGATGAGTCAAAAGTAACACTGGTAAATATATACGCGCCACCGGAAAGCGATAAACAATTTTTCAAGTTGTTATTTGATACTATAGCACTGGAAACAGAAGGAGTATGTTGGTGTGCAGGGGATCAGAACGTGATTATTGATTATAACCTAGATACCACCAGCCTAAATAGAAGTAAGAAATCTATATCAAAATTAGTGAAACATACATGGGAGGAAATGGGTTTCATAGACGTTTGGAGGGATCTCCATCCCTTACAGAGGGACTATAGCCATTATTCACAGACTCACTCTGTATATAGCAGGCTAGACTATTTCTACACGCAGAAAGAAAACAGGGAACTAATTCAGGACTGTTATGTTGGAGTAGCTGATGTGTCTGATCACAGTGCGGTGTATATGAGGGTTTGTTTATCAGACAGACAGAGGAATACGTTATGGAGATTGAATGTTGGGCTTTTGAATAATAACCAAGTTGTAGAACAAATCAAATTAGATATAGAAAATTATTTGATTGAAAATATTAATGATGAAACTAATCCGGCAATTTTATGGGACTGTTTAAAATCTGTACTTAGAGGAAATCTTATTGCAACCACAAGTAGAATTAAAAAAGAGAGGATAGCAAAATATAAACAACTAACAAGTGAACTAAAAATGTTGGAACAAAAACACAAATTAAAGGCGGAGAATAGAATATACAAGCAAATGTCAGAGGTGAGGAAAAAGATAGGTGATCTTCTTCAACAAGAGGTGGAGATGAAAACTAGATATTTAAAACAAAACTACTATGAAACAGGCCCCAAGGCGGCAAAGCTGTTGGCAAGACGCCTAAGAAAACAACAGGCAGACATAACAGTTCATAAATTACATGACCCCGAAACAAATCAATTAAAATACAAACCAGGAGAGATAGAAAATATATTTAAGGACTACTACAAAGAACTGTATACTCAAACACTCACCTCCACCGAAGAAGATACCAGAAATTTCCTAGATAATTTGGATTTACCCAACATTGGCAAAACACAAAATGAGAGAATAACAGAGGAAATAGCTATAGATGAAATCACTAAAGCCATAGGGAAATCAAAAACAGCTAAGGCCCCTGGAACGGATGGGTTCCCTTGTGAATTCTATAAAAAAATTGTCAAAGAACTGGCTCCAATCCTGCATTCAGCTTGTAACTGGGTTAAACAGAATGACTCTACTCCCCCCTCCTGGAAGGAAGCTGTAATAACAGTCTTGCCTAAGCCAAATAAAGACAGGACATATTGCCAGAATTACAGACCAATCTCTATGCTGAATGTTGATTATAAAATCTATACCTCGATTCTATCTGACAGGCTCCAGTCAATCATACCAGAGCTGATAGACGAAGATCAAACCGGTGTGGGTGCAGGATATGCTCGGCTACATGATCTCCACACCGGCGTGTCCATACAGGCGACCCAGGCGACTGCCTGGAGCGGCAGTTTGGAGAGACACAAAAAGTGTCAAAAAATAATTATAATATAATAATTGTGGTGTAGTATTCTGAAATGAACGATGACACTTGCGCGATCTGTATTCTATCACTTCTTTGTCGTTTGCAAGTCGCATCCCTGTTTGCATGTGTGAATTAACCTTGTGATACTGTCTGTCTGTCTGCTGCTTGGAACTGGGAGTGCTGCGGAGGGGGGAGGGGGAGGGGCGGCTGTTAAACCAGGGGCGTAGCCATGGGTGGGCCGTGGCCCACCCACATAGAGAGCTGGCCCACCCAATCGATTTTGCCGCAAATTATTTTACTTTTTTTATAATTCATTTTTGGATAAAAACTTGGTAAAATCAGGCAAAAATAAGAATTAAATAACATAACCCTAACCCAACCCTAACCCTAAAACCGAAATAAAGTAAAAAAAAAACGGCCAAAAACGGCCAATATCCGTGCATTAACCGCATTTTTTTGCGCGCGAGCGTGCTTCGCACGCGTGCACGCTCAGGCCCGCTCCTGCTCAGGCCCAGCCTATACTAGCGTTCTGGCTGCGCCACTGTGTTAAACTGACGACACTCGCAGCTCACCTCTGCTCGTCTCCCTTATTGTTGAACAGTTAAGTTACTGCAAGTAAAACCAGTCAAACACACTACAAAATGCTACCAAATAAACCACAATCAGTGCTGCAGTTTTGAGGAAAGAAGGTGAGAAATGCGTGCTATCTTTTGTTGTATGTAGCTGTTGATATTTTATGAAGGCAAAAAAAATGGACAAAACTTTCGCGCTTGCGGGAGAGGGGGCGGGGGGGGCACATCAGAGAAAGCTTGCCTGGAGCGGCAATTGGGTCTGCACCGGCCCTGCATACATGAGCACCACAAATCACTCGAGCAGGAACATTGATCCTTCACTGACCTCACTTGGCATGTGTAGGAGTTCACTGAAAGCCTCATTCACCTCTGGGAATGACTTCAAGTTTCCCAGGCAGATACTGTGTTTCACCCGGTGAAAGACTTGGTGACACTGTGTTGGAGTCATTGTGGCAACGATTTCATGAACAGCAATGTACAGTAGCTCTTTGGGACCTATCTTGCTTAATGAGGCCAAAGACAGTACTTCCACATGAGTATCTACAGTACGTATGGTCACCTTCTTACAACCCTTTTGCACAATATCTGCCACATGCAGAAGCAGACGAGTGTCAGCCTCCTCTTACGAATATGGGGCAAGGCAAGGCAGGCCAAGTTTGAATCATCAGGAGAACAGACGACTCCACTTTCATTGGTTGCATAAAGTTCCTTGCCCTCTGTTAGAGGAATGTTAATTAATGAATTGTCTAAACTCCTTCAGGTGTGTCATTGTTGGTATCGCCTATATAAGAGACCAGTGTTTCTTACATTTTGAAATCACTGCATACATTTTTTTGGGGCACATTTTTACCAGGAGGCCGATTTGTGCAAAGAAAACAATTACGATACTCCTACAGATTTTATCCAAACGTCATGCAAATTGGTACACAGTAGTGATGCGCGCCGACCCGTAACCCGCGGGTCAACCCGCGGCGCGGGTGGGTCGAGTCAGGATTTCAGAAGCAATTATGCGTGGGTTGGCCACTCTCACACGCAAAAAAAATTAAAAAAATCACATGCTCTTGTTTTGTCTTTATTCCTAATAAGAATAAGAATAATAACAATAAAACAGTTTGAATACACTTGGGGTGTATACTTGAAGATTATTTTCTAACCTTCATGATTTTTTTTTTTATAACTTTGTTTTTATTGAGGATACTTCCAAACAGTTACATATATCACTTCAAAAAATAAAATAATACAAAACATAAAAATCAGACAATTACATGTACTTAAAGACAAACAAAAAATAAATTAAAAGTATAATAAATAAAGTAAATTAAATAATTATAACCTTTGTGAGGGTGCGCATGTACCTTATTTCCTCCAGTTTCACATCTCTCCTTTTTGGAGTATATATATATCAACCATTTCTCCCATCTTTTTTCATAGAGATCTTCCCTTATTCTCAGTTTGAATGTTAACTTTTCCATGTCCTGAATATTGTCCACTATGTTTCTCCACTGTTTATAGTCCGGTGTATCAGTCTTGAGCCAGTTCCTGGTGATAGCCTTTTTCCCCGCCGTCAGGAGGATTTTGGCTAGATAACAGTCTCCTGGATGTACAGTTCCTTCCATTTGACCCAAATACAATACAAGACAAGAATATGGAATTTCGTAACCTAGAACCTCACATATGGTTGAGTGCAGTGTTTCCCAAAAAGGTTGAATTTTTGTACAACTCCAGAAGACGTGTGTATGATTGGAGTTAATGTTTCCACAATTTCTCCAGCATGACTGTTGGTTTTTAATTTGTTTACTCTTAATCTGGGGTGTGATGAAATACCGAATTTGATTCTTCCATATAAATTCCCTCCATCCCTTTGATTGTGTTGTTGTCTGGTGCATTTCCCACATATCATGCCAAGTCTTCTCTGGAATATTCTCACCCAACTCTTTTTCCCATTTATTCTTGACATATATTGTTGAATGTTTTTTGGATTCCATCAAACATGAATATACTTTAGATACAGTCCTGGGTACAACCTCACCATATGCCCGTATAAAGAGTTTTATTATCGGATGTATTTCACCCTCTACTATTTTAATTCTTTTATTGTAGTAGTCTCTCATTTGTAAGTATCTAAATAAATCTTGATTTGCCAAATTGTACATGGTTTTTAATTCTTCAAAGCTTTTCATTTCATTTTTCTTAATCAACAGGCATATGGTTGTTACACCCAGTTCCGTCCATTGCCTGAACCTCAGGTCCAGCACTCCAGGTTTAAATGCCCCATCGTATGCAATCCATTTCAGCAGGCCAAGCTCTTTTCCCAGTTTCAATTGTTTTACAATAGAGTACCATATATCTAAAGTATAGCTTGTTATTGGATCTAGTTCTACTGCACTCTTCACCCCTGCCGGTACCTCCTTTTCTCCAATACATGTTTGAATCGGGAATGCAAACCCAGGTGTCTCAATATCCTTCCACTTAGCTGTGTAATCTGCACTAAATAAGTGGCCGTATTTGTGCTGCATGGTAATATTCTCTCAAGTTTGGAAGAGCCGTCCCCCCTTTATCTTTAGGTAACTGCAATGTACTGTATCTTATTCTAGGCCGTTTTCCTTCCCATATAAATCTTGATATAAGTTTGTCCCATTTAGTAAACTGAGCTAGTGGAACCGGCACAGGTAAAGATTGAAACAGATATAGTAGGCGTGGTAATATGTTCATCTTCACTGAACATATCCTATCACTGAGTCCCATTGGATAAGTAGTCCACCTTTCTATGTCTTTTTTAATATTGTTGTCAATTTCTTCATAGTTATTTTTATATAGTTTGGATAGATTTTTAGTAATATTTATGCCTAAGTATTTAATTGATTTTGCTCCCCAATTTATGTCCATGTCCTTAAGTTTTTGGTCTGGTGTGCAATTAAGCAAGAGAATCTGAGTTTTGGTTTTATTCAATTTATAACCTGAGTATGAACTGAATTGGTCGAGGGTCTGTATTAGATGTTCAAATGAGGACAGTGGATTTTTTATGTATACCATTACATCATCTGCAAATAGACTTATGACATGCTTATGGTTATTAATTTCTATCCCTTTTATTGCTTCATTTTGTCTAATCATTTGAGCCAGTGGTTCTATGAAAATCGCGAAGAGCGATGGTGATAAATTGCACCCTTGTCTGCAACCTTGTTCTAGCTCAAATCTATCTGTCAATGAGCCATTTACTTTTATTCTGGCCGTTGGCTTGGTATAAATTGACTTAATACATTGAATCGCCTTTTCTTGAAACCCAAATTTCTCTAATGTTAGGAATAGAAACCTCCAAGAAACCTTATCAAATGCAGAGGCTGCATCTAGGCTAACCACTGCTGCCGGTGTTTTGTTTTTATTAATTTTATGCATAATGTGTAGCGTTCTTCTAATGTTGTCTTGTGTTTGCCTGCCTGTAACAAAGCCGGTGTGGGTACAAGATATGCTCGGCCTGCATTATCTGCGCGGGTCCTTCGCCTGCGACTGACGTCACACACTATGATTGGCTGTACGTCTGAACGATGACGTGGCACATTCTGATTGGCTTGTGGCTTTTTTTCTTTTCAAAACTTTATTGAACACTGTTACAAATCACACTAACTGTTCTTCATGTGGCTTTTTTTCTTTTCAAAACTTTATTGAACACTGTTACAAATCACACTAACTGTTCTTCATATTAAATAACCATTTTATGTTGAACGTCTTTTTCCAGTGGTAACCTATTTATATCATTGATATATAAAATAAGTTTGAAAAGGGCTTAATGGTGATTATTTAGTGAATTATGGACAATTTCTTTGTTTTATTTAATAAGTTTGAAGATGCTTAATGGTGATTATTCAGAGGTCTTCAAAAGGGGGTCCTCGACCCCTAGGGGGTCCGCGGAGGTACTGCAGGGGGTCCGCGAAATTGTTTGATTAATTTTTTTTTTTTTATATATTAAATAAGTTTGAAAAGGGCTTAATGGTGATTATTTAGTGAATTATGGACAATTTCTTTGTTTTAACAGAACGTTTTATTAAATAAGTTTGAAGATGCTTAATGGTGATTATTTAGTCGCAGAGGTCTTCAACAGGGGGTCCGCGACCCCTAGGGGGTCCGCGGAGGTACTGCAGGGGGTCCGCGAAATTGTTTGATTAATTATTTTTTTTTGATATATTAAATAAGTTTGAAAAGGGCTTAATGGTGATTATTTAGTGAATTATGGACAATTTCTTTGTTTTAACAGAACGTTTTATTTAATAAGTTTGAAGATGCTTAGTGGTGATTATTTAGTCAGTGAATTATGGACAATTGGTTTGTTTTAACAGAACGTTTTATTAAATAAGTTTGAAGAGGCTTAATGGTGATTATTTAGTGAATTATGGACAATTTGTTTGTTTTAACAGAACGTTTTATTAAATAAGTTTGAAGAGGCTTAATGGTGATTATTTAGTGAATTATGGATAATTTGTTTGTTTTAACAGAACGTTAATAATATGTTTTCGCGATAATATATTTGTGTCTTTACAATATTAATATATGATAATGTATAATAATATATAAAGATGCCTGCCGCCCGAGGCAATCCAAAAAATCTTCTAAGTGCAAAGTACCACCAGGTCCCTGCGGAGGGGGGTCCCCTCCACCCAGCCTTGTACCCAGGATCAGGGTGCATTGGGCTGGGTAGAGAGGGACGACCGAAGTGGGTCCCCTGGTTCTTTTTGAAAAATACAAAAAATATTACAAGAACAATGTCCCACCATAAAAATGTAAGAACAATTTTTTCGCTGTGGAGGTGTGGAGGGGGGTCTCCTCCACCCAGCCACGTACCCAGGATCGGGGTGCATTGGGCTGGGTCGAGGGGGATGACCGAAGTGGTCCCCTGGTTCTTTTTGAAAAAAAGAGAAAAAAATTCAAGTCCAATGTACCACCTTACAAATTTTAGAAAAAAAAATTTGTGGAGGGGGGTCCGCTCCACCCAGCCACGTACCCAGGATCGGGGTGCATTGGGCTGGGTAGAGGGGGACGACCGAAGTGGTCCCCTGGTTCTTTTTGAAAAAATCAAAAAAAATTGCAAGTCCAATGCACCACCATACAAATCTTAGAAAAAAACTAATTTCGCCCGGAAGTTGTGGAGGGGGGTCCGCTCCACCCAGCCACGTACCCAGGATCGGGGTGCATTGGGCTGGGTAGAGAAGGACGACCGAAGTGGTCCCCTGGTTCTTTTTGAAAAAAACAAAAAAAATTGCAAGTCCAATGCACCACCATACAAATCTTAGAAAAAAACTAATTTCGCTCTGGAGGTGTGGAGGGGGGTCCGCTCCACCCAGCCACGTACCCAGGATCGGGGTGCCTTGGGCTGGGTAGAGAGAACCAGGGGACCCCCTGGTTCTCTCTTCCCACAGGAAAAGCTTTGTGTTCAATCAGCCCCTATGATCATGTATGTGTACTGTGAGTGTGAAATCCTGTCTTTTTGGTAATAGTCCGTACGTGGCTGGGTGGAGCGGACCCCCCTCCACAAACATTTTTTGTTTCTAAAATTTGTAAGGTGGTACATTGGACTTGAATTTTTTTCTCTTTTTTTCAAAAAGAACCAGGGGACCACTTCGGTCGTCCCCCTCGACCCAGCCCAATGCACCCCGATCCTGGGTACGTGGCTGGGTGGAGGAGACCCCCCTCCACACCTCCACAGCGAAAAAATTGTTCTTACATTTTTATGGTGGGACATTGTTCTTGTAATATTTTTTGTATTTTTCAAAAAGAACCAGGGGACCCACTTCGGTCGTCCCCCTCTACCCAGCCCAATGCACCCCGAACCTGGGTACGTGGCTGGGTGGAGCGGACCCCCTCCACACCTCCAGAGTGAATTTTTTTTTTCTCTTAAATGTGTATGGTGCTACATTGTACTTGCAATTTTTTTTGTTTTTTTCAAAAAGAACCAGGGGACCACTTCGGTCGTCCTTCTCTACCCAGCCCAATGCACCCCGATCCTGGGTACGTGGCTGGGTGGAGCGGACCCCCCTCCACAACTTCTGGGCGAAATTAGTTTTTTTCTAAGATTTGTATGGTGGTGCATTGGACTTGCAATTTTTTTTTTTTTTTTCAAAAAGAACCAGGGGCCCACTTCGGTCGTCCCCCTCTACCCAGCCCAATGCACCCCGATCCTGGGTACGTGGCTGGGTGGAGCGGACCCCCCTCCACACCTCCAGAGTGAATTTTTTTTTTCTCTTAAATGTGTATGGTGCTACATTGTACTTGCAATTTTTTTTGTTTTTTTCAAAAAGAACCAGGGGCCCACTTCGGTCGTCCCCCTCTACCCAGCCCAATGCACCCCGATCCTGGGTACGTGGCTGGGTGGAGCGGACCCCCCTCCACACCTCCAGAGTGAATTTTTTTTTCTCTTAAATGTGTATGGTGCTACATTGTACTTGCAATTTTTTTAGTTTTTTTCAAAAAGAACCAGGGGACCACTTCGGTCGTCCTTCTCTACCCAGCCCAATGCACCCCGATCCTGGGTACGTGGCTGGGTGGAGTGGACCCCCCTCCACAACTTCCGGGCGAAATTATTTTTTTTCTAAGATTTGTATGGTGGTGCATTGGACTTGCAATTTTTTTTGATTTTTTCAAAAAGAACCAGGGGACCACTTCGGTCGTCCCCCTCTACCCAGCCCAATGCACCCCGATCCTGGGTACGTGGCTGGGTGGAGCGGACCCCCCTCCACAAAAAAATTTTTTCTTCTAAAATGTGTAAGGTGGTACATTGGGACTTGCAATTTTTTTTGTTTTTTTCAAAAAGAACCAGGGGACCCACTTCGGTCGTCCCTCTCTACCCAGCCCAATGCACCCCGATCCTGGGTACAAGGCTGGGTGGAGGAGACCCCCCTCCACACCTCCACAGGGACATTTTTTTTTCTTACATTTTTATGGTGGGACATTGTACTTTTAATATTTTTTGTATTTTTCAAAAAGAACCAGGGGACCCCCTTCGGTCGTCCCTCTCTACCCAGCCCAATGCACCCCGATCCTGGGTACAAGGCTGGGTGGAGGGGACCCCCCTCCGCAGGGACCTGGTGGTACTTTGCACTTAGAAGATTTTTTGCATTGCCTCGGGCGGCAGGCATCTTTATATATTATTATATATTATCATATATTAATATTATAAAGACACAAATATATTATCGCGAAAACATATCATTAACGTTCTGTTAACACAAACAAATTATCCATAATTCACTAAATAATCACCATTAAGCCTCTTCAAACTTATTTAATAAAACGTTCTGTTAAAACAAACAAATTGTCCATAATTCACTAAATAATCACCATTAAGCCCTTTTCAAACTTATTTAATATATCAATACTTTTTTTTTTTTTAAATCAAACAATTTTGCGGACCCCCTGCAGTACCTCCGCGGACCCCCTAGGGGTCGCGGACCCCCTGTTGAAGACTTCTGCACTAAATAATCACCATTAAGCATCTTCAAACTCATTTAATAAAATGTTCAGTTAAAACAAACAAATTGTCCAAAATTCACTAAATAATCACCATTAAGCCCTTTTCAAACTTATTTAATATATCAATACTTTTTTGTTTTAAATCAAACAATTTCACAGACCCCCTGCAGTACCTCCGCGGACCCCCTAGGGGTCTCGGACCCCCTGTGCCCTAGGGGTCGCGGACCCCCTGTTGAAGACCTCTGCACTAAATAATCACCATTAAGCATCTTCAAACTTATTTCATAAAACGTTCTGTTAAAACAAACAAATTGTCCATAATTCACTAAATAATCACCATTAAGCCCTTATCAAACTTATTTAATATATCAATACTTTTTTGTTTTAAATCAAACAATTTCGCGGACCCCTTGCAGTACCTCCGCGGACCCCCTAGGGGTCTCGGACCCCCTGTCCCCTAGGGGTCGCGGTCCGTGACCCCTAGGGGACAGGGGGTCCGCGACTCGCGGACCCCCTGTTGAAGACCTCTGCACTAAATAATCACCATTAAGCATCTTCAAACTTATTTAATATATCAATACTTTTTTTTTTAAAATCAAACAATTTTGCGGACCCCCTGCAGTACCTCTGCGGACCCCCTAGGGGTCTCGGACCCCCTATCCCCTAGGGGTCGCGGACCCCCTGTCCCCTAGGGGTCGCGGACCCCCTGTTGAAGACCTCTGCACTAAATAATCACCATTAAGCATCTTCAAACTTATTTAATAAAACGTTCTGTTAAAACAAACAAATTGTCCATAATTCACTAAATAATCACCATTAAGCCCTTATCAAACTTATTTAATATATCAATACTTTTTTTTTTTAAATCAAACAATTTCGCGGACCCCCTGCAGTACCTCCGCGGACCCCCTAGGGGTCTCGGACCCCCTGTCCCCTAGGGGTCGCGGTCCGTGACCCCTAGGGGACAGGGGGTCCGCGACTCGTGGACCCCCTGTTGAAGACCTCTGCACTAAATAATCACCATTAAGCATCTTCAAACTTATTTAATATATCAATACTTTTTTTTTTTAAATCAAACAATTTCGCGGACCCCCTGCAGTACCTCCGCGGACCCCCTAGGCGTCTCGGACCCCCTATCCCCTAGGGGTCGCGGACCCCCTGTCCCCTAGGGGTCGCGGACCCCCTGTTGAAGACCTCTGCACTAAATAATCACCATTAAGCATCTTCAAACTTATTTAATAAAACGTTCTGTTAAAACAAACAAATTGTCCATAATTCACTAAATAATCACCATTAAGCCTTTTTCAAACTTATTTAATATATCAATGATATAAATAGGTTACCACTGGAAAAAGACGTTCAACATAACATTCTTATTTAATATGAAGAACAGTTAGTGTGATTTGTAACAGTGTTCAATAAAGTTTAGAAAAGAAAAAAAGCCACAAGCCAATCAGAATGTGCCACGTCATCGTTCAGACGTACAGCCAATCATAGTGTGTGACGTCGGTAGCAAGCGCAGGACCCCGTGCAGATCATGTAGCCGAGCATATCCTGCACCCACACCGGCCCTGCATGTATATGAGTGCATGGAAGTGAATGATGCCAGGAGACTCTTCACACAGAAGTCAAGAACACTAGAGAACATTCCACCAACTCAGGCAGCACTCAAGCAACACATCAAGTTTAGTTTAGTATATTTCAGTAAATGTTGTGGTAACATTACGGTAATAGATAATACAAAAAAATTGTGACCACATTTCTGACCAAAAAGGTATAGGCAAGGAGCAAATACCCCCAATATGTACTATCTACTTTACAGAAAAACAATACCAAAGTCGTTTATAATAAACGGATTTGGCAACACTGGTAAGAATGGAACGGGGTTGCAGCTAGTTTAGCCTAAATTAAATATTTTTGATTCTGCTTCTACAGAAGCGCCCTCTACAGCATCGGTTCTCAAAGTGGGGTCCGGGGACCCCCAGGGGTCCTTGAGGGAGTTCCAGGGGGTCCCCAGCTAAATGATGTTTGTGCCAGGGAACCCCGTACCTGATTTGTGTTATTGTTTCAAAAATCTAGGGGGACCCTAGGGGGTCCGCGAAATTGTTGCTTGATTAGAGAAAAAATGATATGTATAGAATTTTCTCTCTTTTTTTTAAATATTTTTTCTTTCTTTGGGACATTCAAAAATGTCCATTTGTCTTTAAATATTTTCCACATTTATGTTTAAAATAAATCATGATTCTGTCCATTTTTAAAAGCTTGTATACATGATTATTGTGCAATTGACAGATTGTTGTTGTTCTCAGTTAATTAAGTGTTAAGTGTTTATAAATGGCAGTGCGGCCCTACTCACTGTACCTTGTACATGTATGCTTAAAATAAAAGCATGAATATATTAATCCATCTACTATTTTTAGTATTGAATGCACAATGGTATATTTATACATATGAAACACAATTTTATCAATAATTATTCAATATATGTTGTAGCCCCGCCACCCTACGAGGTAGGGGGTCCCTGCTCCATCTGGCCCTGGCCTGAAAACGTTGAAGACCCCTGGCCTAGTACTTCTTTTGGGCTTGTTTCGTAGTCCTGGTTGCTTATTTCTCACAAAATCTGGCAATACTGCCAGAAACGATACATGCAGCTGTTTAGATGCCTCAATAAAATTATAGTGTGCTAAAAAAAATCCAATCTAAAAATAATTGATTGTATAAAAACCTGTGATAGTCTTCTTTTATATTCCTGAACCGATTATCTGACAAAGGACACAATCGTTCAGAAATAGTGTTTGTTCACAAGCTGGTCCAGCTGGCTGCCTAGACTTCCGGTTCCAGTTTTGTCTCCCATGCGCATGCAGCGCATCAATGGCGTCTGCCCGCCCCCTGGCAGACCCTACCTTCTTTTCTAATTTCCTTGTGTTTCCAAGACTTTTTGTTCTGTATGATCTCTGAGACCAATCATTGTCCAATCATTACTCGCATAATAAACCTCTCCATCAAACAGGGACGGGTCCCTAACGACTTCAAAAAAGCAAGTGTAGCATATGCTTAGAGTGGGCAAAGCATAATATAGCTATAGGACCAGTTTACTGCAGACAGATGTAGGTGAAGAGTGGAGGAATACATTAGATTGATGGCAACATTAAATGAAATAGGCAGGAGACATGATTGAAGCAAAATAAACTGTATATTCGATCAAAATGAAAATAAAACATAAACAAAACATCCAACAGTTCAATATGACTTTCATCAAGGTATCAAAGTCCAACAGAGCTCTTAAGCAGGTAGGTATTTATCAATGGTCAGAGGGAAGTGGCAGTGTGAGGACAGTGTAGTGTGTAATGTTACTTGAGGGGAATTGAATGTGTGCCTGCTGCTCTTTGGCCTACCCTCCTGGTAGGACAAACTTCATTAAAGTTGGGTTCGGGTTAGTTGGCTCGCCATCATGATCCTTTTTCTTATCAAGAAAAGTAACCTGGCCTGGATTCATAGAAAAGGCCAAATTAATTTCAAATAAACAAAAACAGCAGATCTACAAGCATTGCATAACTTTCAAAAACCAAAAACAATCAAATTACAAACATTTCAAATAACAAACAAACATTTGAACCTCATCACTCACCAATTCAATCAGATTCATGCAGTCACAGCCAGCAGGTTGTGCCACCAATCAGTTTTGGATCAGTTTGGGTGGAAGTCTAAAAGCCATAATAAGTGTTTTTAGTCAATTGATCAAATGTAACAAGTTTGGAAATGTGAGTAATGTTTGAATATAGTACAGACCTGCAGCAGCCTCACTCTGCTACTGCAGACTGCCTCTGCTTTATAGGGTGTGGCTGTGATTGCAATGATTGGCAATTGCAAGCACTGGTGTGACTGACTGATTGATTGAGTGAGACTGAGTGTGTGTGTGTGTGTGTGTGTGTGTGTGTCTCTGTCAGTGACACACAGACAGCAGTGACATACCTTTTGAAACCTGAGTTACACAAGGGTGACCCCTCTGTACAGAAAAGGAAACCAATTAGACCCTGGCAACTACCGCCCTATTTATATTCTTAGCACCATCTCGAAAGTCATGGAAAAAATAGTCTATGAACAGGTCGATATCTTGCAGAGAAAAATCTAATTTACAAATTCCAATCTGGTTTCAGAAAAAAACACTCCACTGACACACGCCTTCTCTATTTGAACGACTCTATCAAACAAGATGTCGACAATGGCAAATATTGCGGCATGGTCATGCTGGACCTGCAGAAGGCCTTTGACACCGTTAATCACCCAATTATGATCGATAAGCTTAAAGCAATAGGTTTTGATGATACGTCGGTGAGCTGGATGAGATCCTATCTGGAAGGGAGGGAGCAAGTGGTGGAAGTAAACAGCACCCAGTCCCCTCCCCTCCCAGTGACTTGTGGTGTTCCGCAAGGAAGTATACTAGGACCTTTACTGTTCCTGATATATGTGAACGATATGTCTTCAGCTTGCGACTGCAAACTGTTCCTGTTCGCAGATGACTCTGCTCTGCTGGTCTCGAACAGGGACAGGCTGCAGGTTGAGAGAACTCTCAGCTCTGAACTCGACAAGATCTGCATCTGGCTCTCCGACAACAAACTTTCATTACACCTGGGTAAAACTGAATCCATCCTCTTTGGGTCCAGTTCTAACCTTAGCAAGGCTGAGAGTGTCACGATCAAAGCGGGTGATGATGTCATCACAAGAAAGGAGGAAATTACCTACCTGGGTTCCATCTTGGAGGCAAACCTCTCCGGTGGCAAAATGGCCGAAAGAGTAAGAACACGCTTTTTGTATAGGATTGGCCGTCTAGTCAGTAACTAAGAATACTTTGAAGATTGTTGCAGGGGCCCTCATACAAGGTTATTATGATTATGCATGCACTTCATGGTATCACAACACCTCCAAGGCCTTAACTCTTTGACTGCCCTTGACGCGATAACGCGTCAATTGCTACTTTGTCCAGTTGGCCGTCAACGCGTTAGACGCGTTTTGGGGTTTCAGTGGTTTTACAATAGAGGGGACTTTTCCGCATCTGTTGGTGTCCTTGACTTGTCTGGATCACATAGGGTTAACCAGAAATCACGTGATCAAAACAAATAAATAGCTCCAAGCAACACTGCTCTGATCGTTGGGAGTAGGTACGACTTGAGCAGAGACAGACAGACAGAGACGAGAGACAGAGAGAGAGATAGACAGAGAGACAGAGAGCGATAGTGTTAGTGTTTTAGAGTTTGTAGGGAAGGGAGATTTAGTTAGATTTAGTTTATTGGCATTTATAGGGAAGGGAGTTGACTGACAGAGAGAGAGGAGTGAGGGAAAGAGCAGATTTAGTTTATTGTTGTTTTAGAGTTGCTAGGGAAGGGAGATTTAGTTAGATTTAGTTTATTGGCATTTATAGGGAAGGGAGTTGACAGAGAGAGAGGAGTGAGGGAAAGAGCAGATTTAGTTTATTGTATTTGTATTGTGTGTAAAAAAAAGTTGTGTGAGTTGAGAGAAGGGCGTTGAGAGTGAGGAGTGAGGTGAGTGAGTTTATTTAGTTTGTAGTTTATTTCAGTGTTAGTTTTATACAGCCATGCCAAGAAAGTCTAGGCTCAAACGGCCTCTCCCCGCGGCTGCTCCGCCGAGTAGCACACCGAGCGCCACAGGCTCTTTACGGCAGCGAACCCTGGAGGAGTCGATGCAGTATTGGATCCAAAAAAAGGCCCTGCCGCAGACCGATTCCGAGCTTTCTGGTGAAGATGAACCTCGTGTCGAGGCTGGACCGGAGAGTGTCGGAACCGACACACCTCCACCACGTCGCAGTGCCCGAGTCACAACGGATCGGGACTTTCGAGAGCGTCGTGAGGTCGTGGAGTCTCCATTCAATTCTCCATTCAGCTCCACAGTCTCATTCTCAGACGACGTGGATTCCGCGGATGTGTGGGAACCCATGAGAGAGGATCTTCCTGTCCTTGACAGTGGTAAGAAGAACTATTCATTCATACTATTCTTTCATCTGCTTTATATATTGTTCATCGCTCAAACCCAACACGAACGGTGCGCGTCAAAGGCCCGCTGCGCAACTCGCAGCCTAGCCTCCAGATAAAATGACTGTGTGTGTGTATGGCCTGATAAAACATATAAAATGTATAAAAATCCTTTTGTCAAAGGCCCGCTGCGCAATTTGCAGCCTAGCCTCCAGATAAAATGACTGTGTGTGTGTGTGTGTATGGCCTGATAAAACATATAAAATGTATAAAAATCATTTGAAAATGGCAGATCTACAAGCTCACAACACGTTGCTATAAAAATCATTTGAAAATGGCAGATCTACAAGCTCACAATGCATCGCTTGCGACGTTGTGAGCTTGTAGATCTGCTATCTTTTTTATTACACCTCAAAGTTGGAGCACTCTGTGTGCGATCTGCTTTATTTGTGTTCATCGCCAGCTCAAATTCGTGTTATGGATGTGCATGTCGTAATGTATAAAAATCCTTCGAAAATATAGTACATTGGATGTCTTATGCTAAAGCAAGAACTATAACATAAGACATCCAATATATATATTATAGCATGGCAATATATATATATATATATGGTGGTAATGATGACATCTAGTGGTTATTATAAATCATAGCAGGGAACATCATGTCATTGAAATACTATTTAGCACGGGTGATGGAGGCCAGGTGCAAACAGCCCCCCTCCCTGCATGTGCTTGAACTGTCTTAGATCAAAGCCCTGAACTGAAAACAAAGGTCATGTCATGTAAACAGCAATGTTTACATCTTCATGAGGTTCTGTCAACAAGCATGTTCACTTACCTTTGATGTCATTTCACATCAAAGGGTGGTAAAACTTATTGGTAACCTATGTAGGCTACTGTATCTTTTGATGTGTGGCTTATTGTAAGTAGCTCTGGATAAGAGGAGCGTTGATTTGATTTTGTGTAAATCAGACATTTACCGAACTTCCAAAATCTCACTGTTTTCAGACAACGAGGAGTTGCCTGGTGCCAGTGGGGCTGGGGGCGCTATAGGTGGCTGTGCTGATGTGGGCAGCAGTAGTAGTGACGGTAAGAATCATTTTACCTTACCTTACATCATAAAATCATGGACCAGCCTGAAGACATGCTGGGAGTGTAAATAATTATATATATATTTCCTAAACTATTTTCTATTTTACTACTGTGATTTTAGAAGAGGAGGGGGAGGAGGAGTTGGAGAAGGTGGAGTCTACCTTACCACCTGTTGGCAGATCCAAGAGAGGAGGTAAGAAAAAAGTTCTTGTGCTGAATAGTTCAAACTGTGACTGTGACAGACAATAGTATCTTTTTATATATATTTATTGTGGAAGCAAGCTAAAAGGATGCTCTCTGGAGCAGAAATCTCTGTAGCCTTTTATTTTTCTCCTCAATGGTATCAGATATGTGAACCATAGTTGTTATCAAACTAATTATCCATCACTTACAGTACCACACAAATGAAAAAATATGTATTTTATAGTAATTATGTATTCTATAATTTACAGGTCGGCAACGGAGCAGAGGTGGAGCTTGTGGCAGGCCAGGGCGTAGCAGAGGTGCAGGACGTGGTAAAGGACGTGGGGGACCCAGTCCAGCTGCAGATCAGTGGAAGGAAACTGGGGACTGGTATCCTAGACACATCCCCTTCAATGCAGACCCTGGACCTTGCGGTGCTGCTGCTGCTCTCCAGTCTGAGAACGCAGTGGACTTCCTGCAGCTTTTCATGTCTGACGAGCTCCTCGAACAGATTGTCCTTCAGACAAATTTGTATGCTGACCAGTGCATAGCAGCCATCAAGGAAATGCAGCCTCATGCTCGGGCTCGGATTGGCTCCCTGTTGACGTCCCAGAACTAAAAACCTTCCTAGGGCTCCATTTTCTGACTGGCATCATTCGAAAGCCAGAGCTTTCGATGTACTGGTCGACTGAAGACCTCTACTCTACACCCTACTTCAACAAAACAATGAGTCGCAATAGGTTTCAAATTATCCAGCGTTTCCTTCATTTCACTGACAATGCTACATCTGTACCTGGCAAGGACAGGATGTTCAAAATCCGCCCAGTTTTGGATTATATTGTCTCCAAATTTCGTGACATGTACCAACCAAACAAAAACATTTGTATAGATGAAGGTACATTGCTGTTTCGTGGGAGGCTAAGTTTCAAGGTGTACAATTCCATGAAACCTGTCAAATATGGAATAAAATCCTACATCCTGTGCGACTCTGAGACAGGATATTGTTTCAACATGAGGCCATACTGCGGTCGTGGAGAAGAACAGATTCCCCTGGTTGACACAGTGGTCGGTCTTCTGGATGGTTTAGCCGGTAATGGCCACAGATTATACATGGACAATTTCTACAACTCGGTAGGCATGTGTGACTTACTGCTAAACCTCCAGACCCATGTCTGCGGCACACTGCGGCGGAACCGAGGCGAACCACCACTCATTCGAGAGCTCACTACTGCTGACCTGAAACTTGGAGAGATCATTACAAGGCACAACAACAAGGTGATGGTCTTGGGGTGGCGGGACAAGAACATTGTGAGAATGATCTCCACTTTCCATGAAAACGAGACCGAGAACGTCACAGTATGGCAGAAAGGCAAGAAGGATGAGCCGAGTCGGATAGTGGATAAATCGAAGCCCTCTTGTGTTGTCGCATACAACAAGTCCATGAACGGGGTGGATAGATTGGACCAGAGCATTGCGTACTATGCGTTTGTCAGAAAGTCCAACAAGTGGACAAACAAATTTGTAACCTATCTCTTTGAAATTTGTATGTACAATGCATTTATCATTTACAGGAACAAGCATCCACAGGGCGAATGCAAATGTCTTCTAGAGTTCATGAAATGTGTGATGAAGTCCTGGACCAGCCCAGCCCAGCCCACCCAGAGAGCTGCTGGGGGTGAGCTAGAAGGGAGAAATGCCCCTCCACCTGTAGTGGCGCCTAGGGCAGAAAGGGCACCCTTCCACGACCCGCAGTCTAGGCTCGAGCCCGACTTGAAAGGCCATGTACTGGCAAAGTTGCCTCCCACCACCGGATGTGCTGGACCACGCAGGCGATGCAGGGTTTGCTCTATACCACCCAATCAGAGCGAGACGAGGTGGTACTGTAAAAAATGCAATGTGGCCTTGCACCCGGAGGAGTGTTATAAGAAGTACCACTCAGAGCCACAGTACATGCCAACTGCTACAAGATCAAGTGTGTGTGTGTGTGTGTGTGTGTGTGTGTGTGTGTGTGTGTGTGTGTTTGTATATATATATATATAGTATTTGTGACACAAACAGATATGCAATAGATTTAGTGCACTGAAAGATGCACTGGGCTGACACTTCACAACTGATCTTTGAATGTAAAACTCTAAAAAATTACCAGGAGGGGCGAACTCCACTTGCGACCGCGACGGGTCGCTTCGACGGCTGCCTGACTCGTCGCAACGGGTGCCCATCGTCTCGACGGGTGCCTGACTCGTCGCGGGTGCCTGACTCGTCGCGACGGGTGCCCATCGTCTCGACGGGTGCCTGACTCGTCGCGACGGGTGCCCATCGTCTCGACGGGTGCCTGACTCGTCGCGACGGGTGCCCATCGTCTCGACGGGTGCCTGACTCGTCGCGACGATTGCCCATCGTCTCGACGGGTGCCTGTTTTTGTCGGCGTTTCACCCGTGCGTCGGAGAACGGGCGCTCGTGGTCGCATCTGCCTCTCTCCCTCCTTCCCTCCTTCCTATGTGTGTGCTTCCCCCCCCCCCCACCCGACCGCCTCCCCCTGTGGGGTAGGGGGTCGGGTGGGGGTCCCTGCGGACCTTTGGGGGGGGGGTCCCCTTGGGAATCCCTTTACGCATGCCTTCATTTGTCCCCGTGAATTAGGGCTGCATTCCCGAAGTTAACTTTCAATTTGATTGCTTCCATTATTTTAATCCAATAACCATATGTTGCATCACATTTTATCGATTGATATAACTTCAATAACCTCCGGAAATAAGGAATTTGTTTGATTCGATTTGAACGTTTAATGGCCTATTGAAAAGACAAGTGTTTTTGGACGCTTAAGCACAGAGAAAGAGAGAGAGAGAGAGGGGGGGGAGTGCCGCTTCTCTCTACACGCACACTACGCAGGTTGCGTGGGGCCCCGCCTACCCACCGAAAAAAAAATGAAAAAAAAACCAACCCAATCCGCCCAGAACCGCGAAAAAAACGAACCCAATCCACCCAGAACCGCAAAGCATGATACAGGACACGCGCGTGCATGTGTCCTCTGCGCGCGACACATGCACGCGCGTGTCCTGTATCATGCTTAGGGCCCCTGTGGAGTCTAAAGCGGCACTGGGAGAGGGAGAGAGAGGGGGAGAGAGAGAGAGAGAGAGAGAGAGAGAGAGAGAGAGGGGGGGAGAGGGAGAGAGGGGGAGAGAGAGAGAGAGAGAGAGAGAGGGGGGGAGAGGGAGAGAGAGGGGGAGAGAGAGAGAGAGAGGGGGGGAGAGAGAGAGAGAGGGAGAGATAGAGAGGGGGAGAGAGAGAGAGAGAGAGAGAGAGAGAGAGATAGAGCGAGAGGGGGGAGAGAGAGAGAAAGAGAGAGCGCGCGCACGCACGCACGCACGCAGACAGATGTCCACAGATATTAATTTAAAGATATTAATTTGTGACGCTCCTTTGTGGAGAAGCTGCGATTTTACGCACAGAGCGCAAGGCTGTTAACTATCGGAATGTGTTCACGCTCGTCCTTCTGGGGGGTCCCCGGGCGACCCCCCAACGCAATAGATAACACAGAAATCACACTATACAAGTTTACTTTACCCAGGCCAGCGTAATATTAACTGTTATGAAACTCTCTAAGTACTGGACCCTCGTCTGGTTCTGACCGACAGGTGTGTGTGCAGGCTGGGTGGTGTGTGACAATCTGGTTGAATCATTCCTTTGGTACGGCGACTGCGGCTGGTCTGGAGGCAATATAACTTCATCAAAAGCTGTCGGAACTTCGGAAGTCCTGTCGGGTTTACTGCGGAGGAGCTTAGCCTACTGCTGAGTGACTTCGTCGAAATTCAATAACTTTTATTCAAGGGGGGGGGGGGGGGGGGGGGGGGGTGTTGTAGCCTATTTGCTAGGTGGGTTGGTTAACATGCTGGACTAAAAAAAAAAGGGCAGCGTTTCGCTCCGAGAGGCGAGAGAGAGCTGAGAGAGAGAGTGTGTGTGTTTGGAGAGAGCGTGCGTGCGTGCGAGAGAGAGAGCGTGTGTGTGTGTGTGTGTGTGTGTTTGTGTGTGTGTGTGTGTGTGTGTGTGTGTGTGGAGAGAGCGTGTGAGAGAGAATATGATTTTTTTTTATAGTTTCACAAGATAGTATTAGTATTACTCAAAATGTTAATGTAACACATCTGTTTACACATTTATTTAATTCCTATTTATATTCAATATTTATTTGTACATACAGTACATTGTTTTATCTTGATTGGCTGTTCCACTTTTGCTTTGGCAATGTAAACATATGTTTTCTCATGCCAGGCAATAAAGCTAATTTGATTTGAATTGAATTGAATTGAATTGAATTTAATTGAATTGAATTGAATTGAATTGAGAGAAAACCTTTAGCTGAGAAAGATGAAGCAGGAGCCAGGGACCCATTTTGTTGCAGATTAAACTTTTCAATAGATTTCATAGATAGCTTGCCCACTCTGTTTTGGTGCCTACCTTTCCCTGGTGCCCAGTCTGCCCTCCTTTCCCTAGTGCCCACTCTGTTTTAGTGCCCACAGCAGTCTTGTGTTGGATTCATGTTCAGTATTTTTAGGCGCCCACTTAGTCGCAGCATGAGGCATCGTTTGTGAACTTGTAGATCTGCTATTTTCGACTACTGTTACTCTCAGAATAGGGTTGCTAGGGTTTTAACAAATTGTCTTTGTTATGCAGTAGGCTACGATCTATAGCAGTGTTTATCAACCTTTTTTGTGCCAAGGCACACCTGCGGCTTAGCCAAAAGATCCCAGGGCACACCTAGATATACGGTGTGTACACACACACACACACACACACACACACACACACACACACACCCACACCCACACCCACACACACACACACACACACACACACACACACACAGAGAGAGTGTATTGGGCAGGTATAAAGAAACCTTGACCATTACAAACATATAAATCTTTGGCCTACAAATATATACACTTGGGTCACTTCAAGTTCTTCTTTGGTAAGTATATTTGGTACCCAATATACTTCTAATATCTGATAATAATATCTAATAATCTGATCCTGATAGCGTTATTGCGGACGCATGCGCTGTTGCCCACTACAGACGAACACAAAAACTCTCGCCCCAAAACAGTCACCCCCGGGGAAATCCGGTGATATTCACCCATGTTATTCCTAAACGTAACCTCATTAAACTACGCCTAAACCTAACCTTATTCCTAAACGTAACCTCAGTAAAACTAATAATATGGCTAACCGTAAACTTATTTCTAACCTTATCCTCAGTAAAACAAATACAGGAATACAAGAACCGTTCGTCCGCGAAAAGAAATGGGGCGAGCGTGTTTTGGGGCGAGTTTTCCGGTTATATCCACGGCACCACGGCTTGAGTTGCAAGAGATTCTCTCCGTGGCGTGGAGGAGTAATTAAACACTACAAACGTTGACACAAACACACTGGAGTGATTTAGAAGCACTTTATAAGAAAACTAACACTTATGTATTGTTTTATTGTTGGACATTCTTCATCATGGCAGGTTATAACATGGGCCTTTGGGACAGGACAGCCCCTCTTAGCAGGTAGGACGTTCAGGTCCGCCGTATCGACCCGTTCCGACCCACTTACTGACTGAGTGCCAAAGCATGTACCCTGTGCCCTTATACAGTACCAGGTAGGACAACATATTTGCATTCCTATGGGTGATGGTCGCTACACTGAATGGACTCGGCCGTGGCTGTGTGCGAAACGGATGATGGCCGTATCGATTGACGGACGATCGGCGCTATTGTTCTCGAGGGTCTGGGTTCACACTTTCTTCACACGGCGCGGAACACCTCAGCAGTAGGCTACTCGCGGACCAAAATTGGGACGTTTGCCAGGGTTGATAAACACTGATCTATAGGACTGAAACCCTGGCTGCCTGCCTCTCCAAGGCCCATGTACTGCTGAGAGGAAGACGTTTGTGTTGTATTTTATAAAGGCTCTGGTTGAGGCAGATATTCTGGCTGTAACGAAGACTCTGACTAGGATGTTGGGCTATATGACATATGACATGTATGACAATCCCTATATTTGGGTCGGATAGATATGGTAGAGCCATATATGGATAGATCTAACTGGCTTAGTCATCGTGACAAGCATAGTCGGAGAGTATATAACTAGGGTCGGCTGCAGGGAGAAGGCATATAATCAACATATAATCAACATAACCACACATTGCAACAATCCCATTCATGGCTCCTACAGACATAATTTCCTTAAAGCAGTAAATTGAATGAAAGAATGAATGAATGAATGCATTAATGAATGGATGAGTAATTTATTTCGGTGCTGAATAGTTCAATGGAAAACTTAAACATGTCTGTCTGTCAGCGTGCGCTGACAGACAGACAGACAGACAGACAGACAGACAGACAGACAGACAGACAGACAGACAGACAGAATACGTCGCAATGCGCGGCTTTCGCAAAGCAGCAGATATGAGCTCGTAGATCGGCTGAATGTAAATGCATTGTATAGTGTGATTTCTGTGTTATCTATTGCGTTGGGGGGGTCTCCCGGGGACCCTCAAAGGTCCACGGGGACCCCCCAGAAGGACGAGCGTGAACACATTCCGTCTGTGTGCGTGCGCTCTCTCTTTCTCTCTCCCCCCCTCTCCCTCTCTCTCTCTCTCTCTCTCTCTCTCATGCGTAAAAGAAAAAAAGCATCTCCAAAAACACTCGTCTTTTCAATAGGCCATTAAACGTTCAAATCGAATCAAACAAATTCCTTATTTCCGGAGGTTATTGAAGTTATATCAATCGATAAAATGTGATGCAACATATGGTTATTGGATTAAAATGGAAGCAATCAAATTGAAAGTTAACGTCGGGAATGCAGCCCTAATTCACGGGGACAAATGAAGGCATGCGTAAAGGGATTCCCAAGGGGACCCCCCCCCCCCCCAAAGGTCCGCAGGGACCCCCACCCGACCCCCTACCCCACAGGGGGAGGCGGTCGGGTGGGGGGGGGGGGAAGCACACACATAGGAAGGAGGGAAGGAGGGAGAGAGGCAGATGCGACCACGAGCGCCCGTTCTCCGACGCACGGGTGAAACGCCGACAAAAACAGGCACCCGTCGAGACGATGGGCAATCGTCGCGACGAGTCAGGCACCCGTCGAGACGATGGGCACCCGTCGCGACGAGTCAGGCACCCGTCGAGACGATGGGCACCCGTCGCGACGAGTCAGGCACCCGTCGAGACGATGGGCACCCGTCGCGACGAGTCAGGCACCCGCGACGAGTCAGGCACCCGTCGAGACGATGGGCACCCGTTGCGACGAGTCAGGCAGCCGTCGAAGCGACCCGTCGCGGTAGCAAGTGGAGTTCGCTGTCTCTCAAAATTACTTTGATTTTTTTTTTTTTGTTTTTTGCAATTAGTTTGATAACAACTAAGGTTCACATATCTGATACCACGGAGGAGAAAAATAAAAGGCTAAAGAGAGATTTCTGCTCCAGAGAGCATCTTTCACTAAAAGCCTGTTATCTCAGGTTTCCATTTGAAAAGGGCTGATTTTGCTGAAACCAAGCTCTACTCAACTGCTGATAAGTAAGGAACCGTACATGCTAGCAACTCACCGGGTAAAGTAGACAGCCACACCTCTCTTTTGAGATATTTTGTGTAATTTTAGTCAAAACACAACATGTTCTGTGAGCCTTCAAAGATGGGGGAAAATGCTCAGAATCTCTGGCACTGGGCTGACACTTTACTGAAAAACTCTGGCAGTCAGAGAGTTAAAAACAAGGCTCCAAACATCCCAAAACAAACTAGTAAGGCTACTTCTTGGCCTCAATCACAAAACCATCTAACCCCTGCTCATTTTGCTAGGATTGGATGGCTTAGGGTTGAGGACAGAGTACAGCAACTTGCTATGGGCCTGGTCTTCAAGATACACCACAACATTGGGATCCCCCTGTATTTGTCTAAATACTTCCAAAACGTTAATTTTGGAAAAAGTCCATGATCATAACACCAGAGGCAGCTCCACGAATCATATTCAACCCAGATTTGGCTCAACAAAGGGAATGAAGTCGTTCTCATGCTATTCATCAAAAATGTGGAATGCCCTACCAAAAGGAGTAAAGGAGTGTAAAACCCTACTCACTTTCAAAACTGCCCTAAAGATACACCTTCAGGAGGCTGCAATTCGAAAATGGCCCCTGTCTAAGTCTTAACCTACCCCCCCTACCCCCCCCCCCCCCTCCCCGATTTTTTCTTCTCTTGTACATATTTTTCATTTTTCATGCCCAGGAGGACCAACATACATAAATTTTCACAACAGTTTTAACAAAATATGATTGTTAATACATCTTTCTTTGAGATTTACATTAGACACAAGCAGTGGTTTAAAGTAACTATGTACATTTACTTAAGTACAATTTTGAGGTATTTTTACTTTACTGGAGTATTTCCAATTTTCAGTACCTTTACTTATACTCCACTACATCTCAGTGAAACCTTTCAAAACTTGTGAGAAATTGTGGATTTTACCGCGATTTCGCTATGTTTGGATGGAAACTGAGGATTTGATTAGCAATGCTAGCAAATGCTAGCTCTAATCTTGTTTTAACCATTATTTTTTCACCCAGTGCTAATTTTCTAAGTGATCCTTGGCGCTACACTCCCCTCACCAGCCTAGGGAGGCCAGGGGGGAGTTTCCCTGGTTGAACCATAGCGCGTGGAAGGAACACGTTATTCCTCAATCAGGCGCCCCGGCTGTCATGGGGGAGGCGTTATAGCGACCAGGATTACTACATGTTTTTGTGAGGGTATTAACTACCCTGAGAGACACGGGGAGAACATGCAAACTCCAAGACATCGCCTGATTGTCGAGGTCGGAGCGCTAAAATATAAACGTTCGGCCAATCAAAGAAAAGCACACGCACTGGGAGGATGGGATCGACTCCTGCCCGAGCCAACTTGTTCAACTGTGTGGCTCTGCTTGCTTGTAGCATATGTACTGTACATATAACGTAACATACTCTTGTATTCATTGCATCTGTCATTCTAGACATACAATTGATGAGATGATCAAAGCATTAATAATTACCATGAGCCACAGAGGGCACGTTGAGCCACGAGTTCAACGATGCTTGTAGGCAGTCAATAATGTAACATTAACATTAACCTGATCAAAGCAGAACGAGAGCTACTGGCTGACTTAATGTTCCTGCATGGTTTCTTTCTGACAAACAGCTAAATATTGTCCAATTTTCTATTAGGTGTATAGCCTACAATGTTAGGGTGACCATATTCTGAATTCCCCAAAAGAGGACACTTCAGGCTATTTAACTATTTTACTCATTCAATTCTGAACAGATTCTTAAAATTTTAAATTCTCTATTAGCTGTGAAGGGCCTTCTTTCATGTCTATCAGTCATGAAACATTGGCGGGTCTCCATCGCGCATTTAAGGTGCGCGAGCAGCAATGGGGTCTGATTCAGAGTCTGAAATGGAAGAACCGTCGTCCTAAAACACCCTCGCCCCCGGTCTAATCCGGCGGCCTCGGCCTGCAAAGAAAATGTGGCAGTGTGTTTTAGGACGAGCGTTCCGTTAAACCTCCGGCTCGAGTTTTTTTCTTTTTTCTTCGTCCCAGAAGTGGGGGGGATATCACCCGAACTCTCAAAACCCCGGACATTTGAAGGATTTTATAAAACCCCCCAGACAGGCCGGACAGCCCCCCAAAAGAGGATATGTCCGGGTAAAAGAGGACGTATGGCCACCCTTCTACATTATATTTTGGCTATATGTGATAAGAAGGAGTGTAATAAAATTGTAGAGTGTGATTGTGAACGCTTTCCCTAACTCTAACCAATCTCTGTTAGGCAAAATAGGCAAACTCATCGTTGAGCAATAAAATAATATTCATGCTTATAGCCTATACTCTTTTGTATATATATATATATATATTTATTTTCTATCTTCATACCAGTAACCTGAAAGCTGATTGTATGACATTCTGTATAGTAGTGTGTATCTGTCTGCCTCTTATATGACATCATGATTTGTGTGCATGGGGTTCTCATCTTAAACAAGCTTAGTGCTTAATGAGAGTTCCAGTTTAGTAGACCTTGTATTGTGAATCTGTACTTCCATGTACTGTTATGTACTGTCTACTATTCTCATGTCTTTCTAAATAAACTACATCAATCAATCAAAACTCTGCATAATGTCAGCCTATACATTTGTATTTCTCACTCGGAAAACATTCAAATTGACGTTGAGATTAAAGCTACGAGGACCCCCTACCTAGGGATCCCGGACCCCCGTTTTTACATCATATCAGACGGCAATTTATTTTGTTAACTGTCTTACCTGTCTAAGTAACTCTATAAGTAGCCTACATTATATTTTGCTTATATAATATAATGTTGACACTATGACAAACTCTTGTTTCCCCTAACTCCCTAAACTCGTTTAGTTATGTATAATAAATAGCCGGCATTTTGCAATCGTGTCATTGTTATCCAAGAAAGTTATTGCTTATTGCTAGTAATCAGTGGTGGAAAAAGTACTCAAACTTTTTACTTAAGTAAAAGTATCAATACCGCAATACAGAAATACTCTGTTACAAGTAAATGAAGACCGCATGGCTACTTAAAATTCACGAGGATATGCAAATGAGCCATGCGGTCTTTCTGCATGCTTAGCCTGGAAATCTCATTTCGCAAGCTCTGTTACCGTCATGGATGAACTTCAACCAGGTGTTTTCACTTTTCCCTCACTGCTTCATTCATCTACATAAATGTTCATATTTCAATATAAAGGGCTGGCCATCATGGATGTTAGAATTATGTTCGGGCCCTCAGAATTACCCGTATCTTCCGTATTGTTCAATAAAAAGCATTTTAATCCGATTGGTGGCCATTTTCTCATAGAGTTATAACGTATCGGAGTGCAATTCACCTTCCAACCGATACGGTCGCGATGTTGAAAGCTTATGGAGAAAAATGGCCACCAATCGGATTCAAATGCTTTTTATTGAACAATACGGAATATACGGGTACTTTTGAGGAAACGTACATAATTGCAACATCCGTGGCCTTGGGGTGAGCAGTTTATATTTGAAATCTGAACGGGTTTACTCTATCAGCAGCGTGGTTTCTCTTGGGACACGGATTGGCTGTCTGTGGATTCGGGGAGGCACTGTAGCCTACCACAAACAGCAGATCGCAGCATGACGCGTTGTCAGCTTGTAGATCGGCTATTTTCAGTGAATGTACCCCCCGGATGCTGGTTATAGTGGGGGGAAAAAAGAATAAAAAGAGAGAAAATCTCAAATAGATTTGGCGGACCCCCTGTACTGTAGTAACTATGAGGACCCCCTTATGAAGACCCCTGTTCTAGGTTAACATATGCTATGGTTTAGTGTTTTAAACCATAGCATGTTACCCTAATATATTGTTGATACCCTAACTCATAAACTCTTTTAGTTATGTAGTGATAGCCTACATCATTGTGAGCTTATAGATTTGCTATTTTCAAATGGCTGAAATGTATATAGGGCTGAAGTGGTTAATGTATGTTCTGTAATAATAATCAAAATCTACAACTTAACTTAAGTTTTCAAATAATTGTAGTGGAGTACAAGTATAATATTTGCCTCTGAGATCAGATTTAGTGGAGTAGAAGTAAAAGTACTGAAAATTGGAAATACTTGCCAGCCATGGATCATATGACGGTCGTCTGTTACGTTCATGGATGAACTTCAACCTGGTGTTTGCACTTTCTCCCTTTTTGCTCCATACATCTATGTACACGTTCAGATTTCAAAAATAAAGTGCTTAGCTCATGGCCACACATGTTACAATTATGTACGGGCCCTCAATAAGTACCCGTATTTTCCGTATTATTCAATAAAAAGCCACCGATCGGATTAAAATATCCGATCGGTGGCCATTTTCTCATAGAGTTATAATGTACCAGAGTGCAATACACCTCCCAGCCGATAGGGTCACGTAGTTGAAAGCATATGAAGAAAATAAGGGGATAATGGCCACCAATCGGATTAAAATGCTTTTTATTTAACAATTCAGAATATTCGGGTACTTCTGAGGAAACGTACATAATTGTAAAATCCGTAGCCATGGGGTAAGCACTTTATATTTGGAATATGAACGTTCATGTAGATGTACGGACCAAAAAGGGAGAAAGTTTAAATACCAAGTTGAGCTCATCCATGACGGTCGGTCACGATATGACAGTCATGTTTCAGGGCTATACTCATACATGATCGGTTTTGCTGTTCTCAAATACATTACCCACAATAAATAAAATACTGGAGCACAGCCTGGGTACTTTGAAGGCAGTAAGCTAATCAAAATAGAAAAGATTGTAACTTCCTCTTGCAATGAACAGCCAACTAATTTCCAAATGGACTGCAGGTTATGTAAAAAAAACGAATACAATTACTAGATCATGATGTACCATGGCATGACAAAAGAACAAGCTGACAAAGTGTAAAAATCAATCAAATCAATCTTTATTTTTATTTAATCCTTTCTGTGCTGTTTCATCATGCTCCTCCTTCTTCCTCATCAAGGAATGGAGTCTGGGAGTTGGGGGAAAGATTTAACTGGTCCACAAGCAGTGACTGCAGGACCGTGATTGGCTGCCCAGAAGAGACAAAGAAGTTACTGCAGGCGCCACCGTGCCCCCGCTCTAACTCTATATCTTATCTACATGTGTATGCATTTATTTCTTATTTACATGTCGATTTAAGCTCTGACATTTATGTCAGAAATACTCTCTAGTATGTGAAGAGTCTAACTGGACTATTAACTCATTTTGGATTTAAAAAAAAATGCAAATTGAATTGTAAAAAAAGAAATTTCACTAATAAATGAATACCAATTTAACTATACAACGTATCTCTTAGCAAAATGGATGCACACGATTCCCGATGAAGCTGTGGGAGGAGTATTGGGACAAAATAAAGTTTATCTATAAAACTGGAATAAAATCGGAATGGTAAATGAAGTCGGACAAGTACTATTGCCCAATAATATATTAGCAATGGAGCAGACAGAGAGCAGTGCAGCAGGAAGTCTTCAGGTGAGGAGTTTCATTCAACCTCATATTTAGCTCTGGACAGAGGATAGAGGGGGGGGAGAGAAAGAACAGAAAGGTTGTATTAACACATTACAACCGGGAAAGCATCTGTGTCATTTTAGATTTTAACCACTTTAACCGTTATTTTATACTTTGGCTATTCAGAAATAGCAGATATACAAGCTCATAGTATTGTGCAAATCTTTGAATATAAATATATTTTTAAACAAACATTTTAACTCAAATCTTTGCTTCAGGGGGTCCCTGGATCAACATATTTTCAGATAGAGGTCCGCAGCCAAATACATATAATTTTGGGGATCCTTGACGTGTGTGAGAACCACTGATATATATACATACGTTTATCAGGAAACAGTTAGGATTTAGAAGACATTTGTATAATCAGCCTCAGGTCTTAAAGGAGAGTTTTTCTTACCTTTTCTATGATGTTATGATATCTTAGGATGAATGGTACAGTAGAAACATGTCATAACTCCATCCCAGGTTCACCACAGCTAAAAACGTGCGCGGATAGGCCTTGCGTTAGATCACATATTTTAATAGCTTTTTTTGTGAGATCTTACGTTCATAGAGACAGAACACTATGCAACCAGATTGAAATCTCATCTAGCGAGACTTCAGTTTTTTTTTTTTGACTGTTCTATCACTATGAACGTCAGATCTCACAAAAAAAAAAAGCTAAAAGCTATTAAAATATGTGATCTAACGCAAGGCCTATTGGCGCACGTTTTAAGCTGTGGCGGACCCGGGATGGAGTTATGAAATGTTTATACTGTACCATTCATCCTAAGATAAGGATAATTCCTTTTAACAGGACGTTCATGAAAGTCATAACATATCATAATATCAATATCATAACATCATAGAAAAGGTAAGAAAACCTTAGTCCAAAATTCTCCTTTAATGGGTTAAAGTGTAGAATAATTCAACCTTTTATTAGAATGTGATGAAAGATTGATTGTAAATAACAGTGAGATGAGTTGATATGAAACTAGAGAAAGTGCTCCTCGGAGCACAGGTCTCCGCCAGGTCAGGTAGGTTATTGTGGCCTCCTGGTGGCGCTATAATAGGCCAATGTTTAAAGGGTGCCATTTCTTCTTAGGCTTTGCACGGCAATCAGACACTGCATTCATGATTTGAGGCATTTTGTTCAAAACAAGCCACTACTGCAAACTTTAGATGTCAAAAAACACATCATGTGTACCGATTTGCGTGAAATTTTGATCAAATCGGAAGGAGTAATATACAAAAATGTGTTTTACATAAGTCGGCCTCCTGGTGGCGCTCTAAAAGGCAGATGTGAAAAATGCAGGGCAAAGGTTTTTCCTTGACCTCTAGGGAGTGCACACAGATCGGTGCAGTTATAGGTAAAAACACGAATGGGCCTGTTAAAGCGCCACCATGAGGCTGATTTGAACATTTTCAAGTGGCATTTCTTCCTCGGCATAGTGGGAATATGCATGCAAAATTTCAAGGAAATTGCATTCTGTGTTCATGATTTGAGGCATTTTGTTCAAAACGGAGCACTCCTGCAAACTTTGAAAGCCATTTCTAGCCAATCAGGATGGTATATGAAAAATCTGAAAGACCCGTTTCGTTTAATGACTATAGAGATACTGTGTACCGATTTGCGTGATGTTTGGACAAAATCTGTAGGAGTAATGTAAAAAAATATGTTTTGCATAAATCGGCCTCCTGGTGGTGCTATAAAAGGCCCATGTGAAAAATTTGGGGCAGAGGTTCTGCTGTGGCATCCAGGGATGTGTGTGCACAGTTTCACTGCGAGCAAGCCAACGGTGCCGGAGATTAGCTGTCCACAGACAGAATGACGGACGGACGGACGGACACACACACGGACGGACGGACAGGGGGCAAAACATACTCTCTCGCCACTAACCCTCTGTAGGATCTGATGATGCTTCGTCTCTTATAAACAAGTAAGACGCGCGAACGCGGGAAGCGAACGCAGCTCGAAAATAACAATAAGAAGAATAGAAAGGAATGAGCAATTGTAGAGAAGTGGGTGGTACAGTTAAATTAGTGAGAACAGGGCCGCCACAAGAAGGCTCCATACCGCTAGCCCCATATTTTTTTTTTTTTTTTTTTTGTCTTTGTAGTTGTTGAAATGTGTTTGGTTTAGGCATGTTGCAGGCTGTTGTGCATTTTAATCAGAGCATTGTCTACATTCCTGCGTTCTTCATGGCCCTTTGCCTTGTTGATTTTCTCAAATCTGGCCCATGTGTTGCTACTAATGTCGGAGGGCAGCAGGCACAGGCCTTCGGGAGACTTTACCCTGGAGCATCCCACAAAAGTAATCCCTAGTGAATGTTCCGATGTTCCAATGTCAAGCATCACCTTGTCTCTTGTCCATCCCTGGCTTTTGTGTATGGTGACGGCAAAGGCCAAACAAAGGGGAACCTGTGTACGGGTACACATCTTCTGTCCTTTCAGCCATCTAATGGTCTGAGGAGGAATTGGTACGGTGCCTTGTGGCAGAATGTCTGGCAGGAATGTTGGGCCTGTGTAGATGTCAAAGGTCACGAGGACAACCACAGGGAGGGCGGGGGGCTGTGCCCCGTTGGGATCGTAGAGGATCCCTGTGACTGTCCCCAAGGCTCCGTTTGTCAAACCTGCCTCCACCCATAGGTTTTGGCGCAGCATGACACGTGCCCCCTTTGCCAGCTGCAAGACATTCTGCAGGCCCCCTGCATCTTCAGTACTGGTCTTGTTAGATTGTGGACCTGCATTGACTGCATTTATGTTGACCTTTGCGTCTGGTAAGCTCTGGAGTCTATGGCTGTTGACTTTTTCCTCAGCCTGGTGTGTGCTGGCCAGGATCTGTGCGTCTTTGAAGCTGTGTTTTTCATCACGGTTCAGGTTGTCAAATGATCGGCGGATGAGGAACTGCCAATCGTCTCGTGTGACTTGGCCTTTTCGAAGGCGGCCAAGAACTTCTGTGAAGAGTTTCATTTTCGGTGTGTCGCCAGCAATGCGCTCCACCTTGTCCAGAACGATGACTTTCTTTCCTGCACCGCTTAATCCTTGCCGTGGGGCTTTGGCGTACATAGGTAGATCCAAGACAGGTGGTAATTGTCCAAAATCCCCCATGAGCACGACAGAAACTCCGCCGAACCATTCCTGCTTGCGTTCTGGGAAGATCTGTCGCAGGCGTGCATCAATGGCACCAAGGCATCGGCGGCCCAGCATGCTCATTTCATCAATGACCAGCACCTTCAGGCCCTCGAGCTTTGCCTGCATGTTGCCCAGGGCTTCGGGTTGCATCTGTGGCAGAGTGTTGGTCAGAGGCACTGGAAGCCTCAAGAGCGAGTGCAATGTCACCCCTGCGATGTTAAAAGCAGCTGTGCCAGTGGGAGCAGCCAGTCTGAGTGCAGCTGTGGCGGCTTCTTCTCCATACTTTTCGCGACAATGCTTTACAAAGCATTTGATAATGTAGGATTTGCCTGTGCCAGCGGTGCCATAGATGAAGATGCACCTTGTGCGGCGCTCTGTTCCATCACGCATGGCATCGTCCACGGCCTGGCACAGGGTGTTGAATGCCAATTGCTGTCGCTGGTTGAGCCTAGTTGTGTCTGCGTCGTCGTAATTGACAGGAGGCAGCTTGTACTGGGTTTTGTTTAGTTTCAGGAAATCCTTGGCATCTTGCAGTGCCTGGTCGGAGGAACCTTTGTCCCGCAGCTCCTGCCAACATTGGCTTGGATCAAACTGGGGTCCGCTGTCCTGTTGTTGTGTGAATTCAGTACGAACCGCAACCATGTGCATCCAATCATCTTGAAACTGTTCTGCCAATTCGTCCTCGTCACTTGAGCTGTCGTTGTCCTCTTCTTCAGGTTCCGCATTTCTTCTTAAGCGGTTGAAATCTGATGCCACGCTGTGTGGTGCGGAAAGGTTTTCCACCGCCTCTTCCAGGGCTTCTTGCCAGGAGCTATGATTGGCAATAAGTTCAGTCTCATTGCGGCAGGGTATGTTCACCATCATTTGGAGCCGGCACCATTCGTCAAACTTGTCGTCTAGGCTGCTTCCACAGTATATTCGGGGGAAAATGCGTGCGATTACTTCCTTTCGACGTGGCACGTACTTGCCCTTAGTGAAATTGCATTGCTCTGTGAATGTCCGGAAAGAGAGGTTTTCAAGTGGTTCTTTGTGGGGTCTTTCCACGTATATTTCCCACTGTGACTTCTTCACCTTGTTTTCCTCCACACTCCACTCCTTGCTTCCAGTGAGGCTGGCAATTGTGAAGGATCGTGAGCAGAGGTATCCCGGTAAGCCGAGCAGGTGGTGTGTGACTTCCTGGGCGGTGTAGTCTCTGTCGCCGACAGCTCCCACCAGCACCTTGTTGTAAGCGTCACGAGAGGTAGTGTTTTCCTCTTTTTGTAAGAGCTCAGCAACGTCCTTCAGTGTGTGAGACGGCGGCTCGGATTTGGTGCAGTACTTTGTCAGGTAGTTTACCATTGCGTAGCGGCTGAGGACGGGTTTTATATCCATGTTTGCGCGCCAGCATTCGTAGGCCTGATTTTTGACTGGGTAGGTGTTCATCAAGGGGTCATTTCTTTGAGGGACATATATGAAATCGCCAGGGGCCCGTCCCTTGTCCGTAAAGTAGGACTTGGCAGTCATGGGCCACGGTGCACCCGCCTTGCATTGGTATTTGCCCTTTTTTTTTTTCAGACAGGTTTGTGTCGAACAGTTTTTGTGTCGGTTTGTGAAATTTGCCAAGGCAGCAAGGTCGCTAGGTTGTTCGGTGTCAAATGGTTTCCTGCAGGGGTGTTGAAGGTCTTTTGCCAATTGCAGTGGAGGGTTTGCCATGTCAGGAAAACGGTCCGGGTTGGAGAGCATGGCCTCGAGGTGTTCTCGTGAATAGGAGACGGGGTTCCATGCACTAGCAAACGTGTCATAAAAGTCGAGTAGCCGCTGCTGGTCTTCCTTGCGGGTGGGTTCGCTGACAACAGCCTTCACATCATCGAATGGGCATTGGCCCGGCTCCAGCCAGATGACCCCATGGGCGTGTATGGAACCGCGTCCTTGCCATTCAAAAATGATCCAATGCTCGTCAACTTTGAATCCTTTCTTGCCGATGGTGGCCATGAAAATGTTGAGGCGTTCGAGGAACCACTCATTGACTAATGCCGGGTTCTCATTTACCCGGCGATTTCGGCCAGCATCGTCAATGGGGTGGTCCGGGGGCTTACCCTCTGACTCAAGTAGTTTCTGCTGTAGGAGGTCCCACTGGATGTCTGCTGAACTCCAAGTCAAAAAGAAATGCGGTAGGCCCTTTGCATCTATCATGTCCAGTAGTTCCGAGCGTCGCGCACGTTTCCAAGAGGGTGTGCCACGCAAGTGTGAGGCAAAGTGGTGCAACCTCTGACAGGTTGCTTTGTCACCATTGTTTAGAAGGTCGATGAGCTCCTGGAGCGTCATGTCAGCTTGGCCATCCGCATGGTTGACAAAGACTGTACCGGTCATGCGTGCGCGACGTCTCTGCAGCATGTTAAAGACATGGTAGAGCCATCGTGCATGCTTGGCAAATCGACCATCCTTCCAGCGCATTAAAAATGCTGCCCAATCGGCCAGGGACACGTCGTGGACTACGTTGTTGTTACCGGCATTGCTTATGTCAGCGGCGCCTGTGGGAAATAAAGTTGGGTACGACATTGTCCAGAGGCCAAGGGTGTTGTACTCTGAAGCTGGTTTTGGGCCGCGTGTGGGCCACTGAAGAACAGGGTGTGGTACTTTGTCGGCGTCCACTTGCGGATGTATGGCATCTCGTACTTTGTCCGCCTCCACCCGCGGATCAATCTCATCTGCCAAACCGGTGACGACGGTGTCTCCTGGCTGGACTTCACGGGACTCATCAAAGAGTGGTTCGGCGTCGTCGTTGTCTTCATTGTTGTGCAGAATCTCCAACAGCTCGGTGGGAACCCCGTCTTTGGGTAGTTTTTGGATAACATCTGCCCGGATCGTAATGTCGGCATACAAACGATTGTTTGCCTTCAACCATGTCAAGGCGGAGAGGATACGTTGGCCACGAACTATGAAGTCCTTGTGCGTGTTGTTGCTGCCCTCCTTCCGCACGATGAGTATGTTGGCATCACGTGGACTCCGAGGAAGGTCGCTTACAAAGGTTTGAATGTCCTGTTGAAAGGCGATGACGTGGTTTCGGTATCCGATCTGACCACCGGCACGTAGGCGACAAACATACATGCACGGCAAGAAACGCGCGATGAGCATTTCTTCCAAGAATGTGAGGTGGGAGAGCTCTGGGGGGACGGTGGCGTCTGGCTGCATGCCGTTGCCGGCGCTCCATTTTTTTGGCTGCTGCTTGTCAGAGTGGCAGGTGGTGCAAAGGTGTTGGTGGTTGAGTGTGAGGCCCAGGCGTTTGCGGTGACAGCAGGCACACTCGTGAAATCTGAGTTGGCGTTCAGCTTCTATGAACTCCTGCTGAGGTGTCGGCAGAGGTGGTTTAGGGCGTGCGGCTCTTGAGTGCCGCATCGTGTCAGCATGATTTTGCCGCAGCTGGACCCGAGTGGCGTCATCCAGTTGTTGCCGGCGGTGCTGGTTGCGTTCAGTGTTTTTTGGCGCAGCTGGGCCTGGCTTTCAGCATCCAGTTGTTGCCGGCGGTGCTGGTGGCGTTCAGCATCTTGTTGGCGCAGCTGGGCCAGCCTTTCGTTGGCTTTTGTTTTGCGTACACGCTGCATCCGTTCCCTGTTGAGACGGCGGCGACGCTCTAGTTTACTCTCCTCTGGGCTATCAGCACCTGCATTAGGCATTGGGCTGTTTGATGGTCGTCTGCTGGTGGAGGGCTGGGACTGTGACTTGGTGGCTATGTATCAGGTCAGTAGCCGTCCGGCCTGAAATATGCAGCAATGACATGGAATTCTTAGATA
>NW_027660908.1:108305-133305 GCF_963280865.1 Gymnoscopelus braueri
AGGAGAAAATCTACCAAATAACATGTATTGATCAACAACAGACATATTTTTGCAGGTGTCAATAACGTCTATCTTTTACAATAATCTTTTGTGCTATAGTGGAACACTAAAAACATGGTCACCATTTTTTCAATTGTTTTGAATATCTGTGTATTCAATTCATCAAGATTTGTTAAATGACTCATTTATGTATGTATGCTGTTGACTCCTCAGTAACAACACAGCTATCAGTATATCATATATTATTACATTATTTATATATTATTAGTATAACCCTCAGTAACAACAGAGTTACACTATCAGTATATCATATAATATTATTAGATTATATATATATTATTAGTATAACCCTCAGTAACAACAGAGCTACACTATCAGTATATTGTTGCTGTCAGGTAGAAACCTTGTAAGTCCAAAACTCGTACTTTTTAAAGAGAAAAATAATCTGTGTTCCAATGTATTTAATATAGTTACTATTAATTATTATTCATATAATAATCTGTGTTCCAATGGATCTACTATAGTTATATTTAGTCACAAGCTCTTATTGATACTTTTCATTGGTTCCATATTTATAAAAAACAAAGACACACTTAACCTCTTAAACTTTCATTTAAATGCTAAAATATAGCAGATAATGCATCACATTACGATCGGCTATTTTTGCTACTTTTGTGGGACACTGTAGTATGATGAAGTAGTCATGCATACATGTTTTAAAAGAATGTTGAAATATAGACCTTCATATTTCTGCCTGACAACAACAATATAAACATTAACTAGAAATAACTACCAGACAATGTAGGATCATTTCAAAGGTGACTGATCTATGAAAACTATTACATAATAACAATAACAATATAAAACTAAAATTTGTTCAACAATGTAGAACAGGAACACTTTTTTTTTTACACAATTATTATTTCTCAGAACAATGGTCTTACCAACAGTGAGTAGAACAGTGGATTCCTTGTTGATTTCAGGAAGGTTGCAGATGTAGATTCCTTCATCAGATGGTTTCACTCTGGTCAGTTTGAGGGACATGTTGCCTTTCTTCACTTCATCCTGGAAGAGAGAAGTTCTTCCCACGTAGGAAGGACCTTTAGCCTCAACAAGTTCCCCACCGTTCCTCTGGTAGTAGACATATTGATAATCTGGTCTGGTCCACAGTACGGTCAGGTCAGTGAGGTCGATGTTGGGATCAGTGGTAGGATCAACCTCACATGGTAGAACAGCATCCTCTCCAACTGTTTTCACCAGAATATGTCCTGATAAGAAAAGAAAAATATTTATTGATCCTACAGTAGAGGGACATACTGGTGTCACAGCAGCAATATGAAACACAGCAGATGTACAGGTTAGACAAGAACCAAAGAACAAAAATACAGTAATTATTCTACTGCGTGAGCTGAGCGATTCATCACATTTAATACACTTAATCAGGATATAATATGAACAATCGGACAGATAGAGACTATAGAGATACTGTGTACCGATGTGCGTGATGTTTGGACTAAATCTGTAGGAGTAATATAAGAAAAGTTTGTTTAGCAAAAATCGGCCTCCTGGTGGCGCTATAACAGGACAATGTGAAAAGGGTGGCATGTGTTCCTCAGCCTAGTGGGAATGTGCGTGCAAAGTTTAACGGCAATCGCACTCTGCGTTCATGATTTGAGGCATTTTGTTCGAAAACAAGCCACTCCTGCAAACTTTAGATGGCAATCTTAGCCAATCAGGATGGAATATGAAGAATCGGACAGATCCCTGTTGATCACATGACTATAGAGATCATGTATACCGATTTGCATGATGTTTGGCTAAAATCTGTAGGAGTAATATAAAACAAATTGTTTAGCAAAAATCTGCCTCCTGGTGGCGCTATAAAAGGCCAATGTGCAAAATGCAGGCCAGGTTTTTCCTTGGCCTCTAGGGAGTTTCACGCGGATCGGTCCATTTATAGGTAAAAACGCAAATCGGCTTGTTATAGCACCACCATAAGGCTGATGTAAAAAAATTTATAGTGGCATTTCTTCCTCGGCCTAGTGGCAATGTGCGTGCAAAGTTTCACGGCAATCTCATGCTGCTGTTGATTGTACTACTTGAAGATCCGTGGATCCAGTCCAGGTTTTCTTCCACACAACTGAATGTATCAGATGTTTTTTTGTTTTTGGACATTATTTTAGCTAAAGCGTGTCTTGCTCAAGGACACTTCGACATTAACCCAAAGGGGGCCAAAAGGTAGAGCGACCGCGTAGAAATCGGAAGGTTACCGGTTCAATAACCACCATAAAGTGCTGGGAAATACCAATCTTTGATGAGAATTTGTCAAGCGGACAGTATTTTTTAAAAAGGGTGATATTTTAAAATATAATGGCAGCAAGGCCCTGAATCTTATTTTGTTACTTCCCCCGATGTTTCAGGATACTCCATACCAAATGTCATAGCTGTATGACTATTTTTGCCCTTGCAGTACCTTAATATTAGCATTTTCATCATTTTGCCAGAATCTTACTCCAAAAAAGGGGTTTTGGGTTCCCTGAGACGAAAACGGCCCAGAGTTGGGGGTGTTCCCTATCAACTAGTGGTGGCCCATGGTATGGACTAACAGGAAAAATTGTGGGAAAAAGGTAGCAGAAAACATCCTGAGAGGTGGACCTGACTCCAGGACTAATATGTGACTATATGTGAATTCATGTGACCGGGATGGTTTACCAGGCTAATTTTGTTCGATAATGATTATTATCATTATCATTAATAATAATAATTAATAGGGAAAATGTAATAATACATAAATGTATTATTACATTTTCCCGTTAGACAGAAGCCCCCCCCCCCCCATTTTTGTACATATATATATGTAGTGATATCGGACCAGGTATGGACACAGAAAGCGAATTACTATGGTTTTCGGTTTTGATAAAGCCATAACTGGTTGGCCATGGGCCCATCGCAAAAGACCCCCCCCCTCCTCCTTTGGACACAGAGGTCTAAAGGACCCTGCATGCTTTGAGATAAGAAGGGAGCTTTATTGCTCAAAGGAATGTCGTCAGAGACTTTCTCTCTCTCTCTCTCTCTCTGCCTTGCTAGAAGATAAGAGAACTAGAGACTTTTACGACATGTTGGAATGTCGTCACCAAGCTCACAGTGTCCCACACCCAGACTCACTAAGCACCATACAACAAGCAAAATGTGAATAAACTGTTTACGTGTTATGTTTTGTGACTTTAAAATATATAATTATTGTCCTGTACTAGGACTACAACAATAATATGAACTTTGGTGTTTCTAAATGTGATGCTTTTCTGGTCAATTAGACTTCAATGTTTAACTGCTTGCTGTTTTACATAATGCCGTCATGTTTAATATCTAGACAATTCTTAATTCATTGTAATTCCAAATATCCAGTCAAATGGATTAATAGGAAGTCCCCCAAGATACTTACTTAGATAAGTTTAGTTTTTCATAATAGGAAGGGAGGTAGCCCCTCACACAGCTGCCTCAAACACGCCTCCAGTGTGACAAGGAGGAGGACTCCTCCTCCTACCTATAAAGGAGATGGGGAGACCCTATCTCTCTCTCTCTTCCACCGCGCTCTCGATGACCAAGAGGGTCGACTCTACCCTGAGTCCCCTCTTTCTGCTCTTCATAATCGTGGGGTGACAAATCCCCCACGCCTCTCTCCCGACGACAAAGCAGCAACAGAAGGTCGACGAGAAGTCCCTTCCCCCCCTTTCTACACGGGTGACACCCTGTTCTACACTACTGCACGGACACTAGCTATCCATGCTAGCCAACGCCTCAGGTCCTGCCCACGAGAAGAACCACGGGCCTACGTCCAGCCAAAGCCAGAGGCCCTGCTCCTGCCGAAAACTGCCCTGCTCCCTCTAACACGTGGGCCAAAAGCCACACCATACTGTCTCCTCAATCCGAGTTGAGTGGAGACTGAGGATGCTCTCCAGCCAAAGCCAGATGCACTGCTCCTGCCGAAAGCTGCTCCGCTCCCTCTACACGTGAGCCTTAGTGGTCACATACTGTCTCCTCAATCCGAGTTGAGTGGAGACTGAGAAGGACTGCATGACGCAGTGAAGTAGCAGCGCAGACGCTACGGCCCGGACGCTAGCTAAACCTGCTAGCCACAGCCTCATGGGATCTCCTCTCATTCATTCCAATGGACAGGCGAGCATAATGTATTCACATGTGGTATGGCAACTGAGTGTAGTTTTGAGGGTAGAGTAGCTATTTTGACCATTGATCTTTCTCTTTTCTTTATGACTTTAATCCCTTCTTCTCCTTTAGTATATTAACATGTGGCCATTTGATCTGATCAGATTGTAGATCTATTATGTGTATATTGTTGAGATTTTAACCGGTTTCATCATCTTATGAAGTATTGATCTATTGTTCTTTTCCCCATTTCATTGGTTGTTTTATTATCCTAGGATTTATCTTAATAAACACATTATTTTGATATAAACGGAGGTCCTTTTCCAAATGATTTGATTGATTGATTGATTGAATATTTTATTAGGCAAAAAATGTAAAACAGCACAGTTACATTTAAAATACTTTGTCTAACAGGTCCGTTCATAAAAGTCCTTGCGGACTTGTTTCCAATGAGGGCCTTGGTATTTAATTCATAGGCATATATAGTGGCACCACAGTTCAAATATCATTACAAAATAAACAGCCAAAAACAATATATAACACTATGTACAACAAAAAAATAAAAAAGAGGGGAAAAAAATATGGGTAACACTTTAGAATAACTATCCGTTATAAGTAGTTAATAAATCATTCATAAACTGTTAGTTAATGAGTTATTAATGACTTGTTAAGCATTTGTTAATAGTTAGTTAAGGATTAATAACAATGCCTTATAACTATTTAATAGATCATGTATAAACCATCAGTTAATGAGTTATTAATGTTTTGTTAAATGGTTGTTAACAGCTAGTTAAGGAGTTGTAACCATGCCTTATAGATAGTTAATAGACTAGTAACAAACTATTAGTTCATGTGTTATCAATGACTTGTTAAATATGTTTTAATAGTATGTTAAGGATTTATAAATATGCCATATAGATAGCTAATATATCACTCACAGAGTATTAGTTAACTGACTTATTAACTGTATGCAGACTATTTATAACTATGTCTTATAAATGCCTTATAACTAGTTAATAGATCATTTATAAACCATTAGTTAATGAGTTACTAATGTCTTGTTAAATATGTGTTAACAGTTAGTTAAGGAGGTATAACTATCCCTTATAGATAATTTATATATTACTCACAAACTATTAGTTAATGACTTGTTAATAGCTTGTTAAATATTTGCTACCTGTATGCTAATGATTCATAACTTTGCCTTATATATGTTCAAAGGATTATGAACAAGCTATTAGTAAAACACTTACTAATGGCTAGTTAAGTATTTGTTAATAGTTCATATATGTTATAGGGTAGTTATTCTAAAGTTGCAACTATTCCTCATTTACTAACATGAGTTAAGTATTTGTTAATGGTTAATTTATGTTATTGGGTAGTTATTCTAAAGTTGCAACTACTCCTCATTTACTAATATGAGTTGAGTATTTGTTATTGGTTAATCTATGTTATTGGGTAGTTATTCTAAAGTTGCAACTACTCCTCATTTGCTAACATGAGTTAAGTATTTGTTAATGGTTAATATATGTTATTGGGTAGTTATTCTAAAGTTGCCACTACTCCTCATTTACTAACTATTAACAAATACTTAACTTACCTTTTACAAAGCAATTGTTAATGATTTGATTCCCATCTACTAATACCAGAGACACGTTGTACAACAGCAAATGGGTGGTACAGAAATTTGATGTGACACTGTGGACATATTTCACATTTTGGTACCTCAACATTGCTCAATATTTTACAAAATAAATACCACAGATGAAATAATGAACCATTTATTTTTAATGAATAAAGGAAACAGCATAAAAATTACAAATGCATCCATCTAAAATAACAATAGCAAATAAAGAAATAGTCATATCAACAATAATACAATAATTAGATATAACAAAAAGGAATACCTTCATAATCCCATCATAATCCGCCTTTACAGTTCAGTTTACATATAGCTTTATCCAGTGGATATACAGCACACACATTAGCTTAAAGGAGGAGTTCACCCAAAAAATGACTTATTTTCTATCAATTGCACACCCTATGAAGCCTTGAATCCATGGATTATTTTTTGTTTTTGTCGCATTCTTAAGCTAATAATTTGATTCCCGTCTCCTACCGGCTAATGTATCCGGTAGGAGACACAAAGTAGATTATTTGTGTCTCCTACCGGAAATACACACGGTCATCAAATTATTGTCTTAGGAATGCCACAAAAACAAAGATAAATCCATGAAATCAAGGCTTCATGAGGTGTGTAATTGATAGAAAATAAGTCATTTTTGGGGTGAACTCCTCCTTTAAGCTTTATAGCAGGCCTTCTGCAGTAAGCAGTATGGCCACAGCAACACCATGTGCAAAAATTGTAGCTATGCTAATATTGTAGCTAACAGGCTAATAAGTGTTCCCAAATTATAAATCTTACTCTTTTTCATCAAACAAACAAAAACGAATTATTTACATTAACTAATAAACACAACAGTCCATACAGTTTTCATGGTTTTGCACTACATCACCTGAAATGCATAAAATAGAATACACAATGTATACAGGACAATGGCCCCTTCTCTTGTGTCTTGTTCACAATAACTGAACAACATCCTGCTCCTTTCAAAATAAAAGGCAGTTCAGCTTCAGAACTCCATTGAGACACACTGCCATCTACTGACACAAAGTGGTATTGGTACTACACTACAGACTAGTATAGTTGCATGAACTGAACAGTTTTTCTTCATTCAGTAGAAATATCAGATTAGAAATAGCAGATCTACAAGCTCACACTTGAGCTTGTAGATCGTCTATTTCTAATCTGATATTTCTACTGAATGAAGAAAAACTCAAGAAAAATGTCCCTTTTCAACATTCCAGGCCATGACCAGAAATTGACTCATAACTGACCCCTAGGTGTTTACTGGGCCTTTTTAGAAGCAATAACCCTCAATTTGAAATTTGTGAGGTTGCAATTATTTTCTTCTGTTTCTTTTCATTCGCCAGAAATATCAGATCAGGAATAGCAGATCTACAAGCTCACAACACATTGCAATGTGTCTTGCTGTGAGCTTGTAGATCTGTCATTTCTTATCTACCATTTTTGGCAATGTTCCACGTATGTTCCATGTATGTTCCATGTATTTTTATTTTATTGCCCTTTACAGTTCAGTTCATGCAACTACACTAGTCTGTAGTGTAGTATCAATACCACTTTGTGTCATTAGATGGCAGTGTGTCTCAATGGAGTTCTGAAGCTGAACTGCCTTTTATTTTGAAAGGAGCAGGATGTTGTTCAGTTATTGTGAACAAGACACAAGAGAAGGGGCCATTGTCCTGTATCTGATACATTGTGTATTATGCATTTCAGGTGATGTAGTGCAAAACCATGAAAACTGTATGAACTGTTGTGTTTATTAGTTAATGTAAAGAATCCGTTTTTGTTTGTTTGATGAAAAAGAGTAAGATTTATCATTTGGGAACACTTGTTAGCCTGTTAACTACAATATTAGCATAGCTGCAATTTTAGCACATGGTGTTGCTGTGGCCATACTGCTTACTGCAGAAGGCCTGCTATAAAGCTAAAGCTAATGTGTGTGCTGTATATCCACTGGATAAAGCTATATGTAATCTGGACTGTAGAGGCGGATTATGATGGGATTATGAAGGTATTCCTTTTGGTTATTTCCAATTACTGTATTACTGTTGATATGACTATTTCTTTATTTGCTATTGTTATTTTAGATTAATGCATTTGTTATTTTTGTACTGTTTTCTTTATTCATTAAAAACACATTGTTCATTATTTCATCTGTGGTATTTGTTTAGTAAAATATTGAACAAGGTTGAGGTACCAAAATGTGAAATATGTCCACAGTATCACATCAAATTTCTGTACCACCCATTTGCTGTTGTACAACGTGTCTCTGGTATTAGTAGATAGGAATCAAATAATTAACAATTGATTTGTAAAAGGTAAGTTAAGTATTTGTTAATAGTTAGTAAATGAGGAGTAGTGGCAACTTTAGAATAACTACCCAATAACATATATTAACCATTAACAAATACTTAACTCATGTTAGTAAATGAGGAGTAGTTGCAACTTTAGAATAACTACCCAATAACATAAATTAACCAATAACAGATACTTAACTCATGTTAGTAAATGAGGAGTAGTTGCAACTTTAGAATAACTACCCAATAACATAAATTAACCATTAACACATAATTAACTCATGTTAGTAAATGAGGAATAGTTGCAACTTTAGAATAACTACCCAATAACATATATGAACTATTAACAAATGCTTAACTAGCCATTAGTAAGTGTTTAACTAATAGCTTGTTCATAATCCTTTGAACATATATAAGTTATAGTTATGAATCATTAGCATACAGGTAGTAAGTATTTAACAAATTATTAACAAATCATTAACTAATAGTTTGTGAGTAATATATAAATTATCTCTAAGGGATAGTTATACCTCCTTAACTAACTGTTAACAAATAATTAACAAGACATTAGTAACTCATTAACTAATGGTTTATAAATGATCTATTAAACTAGTTATAAGGTATTTATAAGACATAGTTATAAATAATCTGCATACAGTTAATAAGTCAGTTAACTAATACTCTGTGAGTGATCTATTGGCTATCTATAAGGCATATTTATAAATCCTTAACATACTATTAAAACATATTTAACAAGTCATTGATAACTCATTAACTATCTATAAGGCATGGTTACAACTCCTTAACTAGCTGTTAACAAAGATTTAACAAAACATTAATAACTCATTGACTAATGGTTTGTAAATGATCTATTAATAAATTATAAGGCATTGTTATTAATCCTTAACTAACCATTAACAAATGATTAACAAGTCATTAATAATTCATTAACTAACAGTTTATGAATGATCTATTGACTACTTATAACGAATAGTTATTCTAAAGTGTTACCAACAAAGAACAGGGGGGGGGGGTCTGCTGTCTAACGGGAAAATGGTACTACCTCCACCTTTGGCCTCCTGAAAGGTGATTTTTTTTTAAGGCTCTTTTAAATGAGCCCAGCGAACTGCATTTTTTGAGGGATGGAGTTAGACTATTCCAATCCTGGGTGGCAGTGCTGTAGAAGGAGAATTTGCCCATGTTTGATTTATGGGTGGGTGGTACCAAATTGTTGTTAACGCTCCCTCTGGTATTGTGACTGTGGGTGTCGCTAACCTTTTGGAGGTATTTACTCAGATATGCGGGAATTGGAGGCATATCGGGCAAATTTGCATTTACAATTTTGAAGGCCAGTCCCATTTTTAGTTGTTTAACCCTGTCTTCCACCCTGAGCCAGCCTAGGCTGGCAAAATGGGTGGGAGAAAGGTGGGTCATGGGCCCCAATCCGAGGAGTAGCCGAATCAGTTTGTTTTGGGAGGTTTGAAGCTTAGTCTTCAGTGACACTGAGGTGTTGGAGTACCAGGAGGTGCAAGCATAGTCAAAAAGTGGTTGAATCAGGGCCCCAGAGAGGGTCCTGAGGGCCTGAGGGTTGACAAAAGAGGAAACTCTGCCCATAAATTTGGTTCTCTGGTTTACTCTTTTGACCACCTTTGTAGCCATGCTATCACCTGTCAGGTATTTGTCAAGTACACAACCCAAATAGGTAATCTCTTCTTTGCTAGAGATAATTGTGTCATCGACTTTGACCTTGAAATCGGGAATGTTTGGTCCCAAAGAGAATGGATTCAGTTTTCCCAAGGTGTAGTGACAGTTTGTTATCGTTAAGCCAAGTACGGATTTTTGAGAGTTCGGAGCTGAGCGCCTCCTCAACTTGCAACTTGTCCTCTCCCGAGATCAGGAGTGCCGAGTCATCAGCGAACAGGAACAATTTGCAGTTACAGGCAGCACTCATGTCGTTAATGTATAGAAGAAACAGTAACGGCCCTATGCTGCCCTGAGGAACCCCACAGCTCACCGGGAGGGATGAGGACATGGTTCCGTTGATGTCAACCACTTGTTCTCTTCCCTCCAGGTAAGATCTCATCCAGTTTAGTGATGTGCAGTCAAAACCAATCGCCCTCAGCTTATCAAGTAAAATTGAGTGGTTTACAGTGTCGAACGCTTTTTGGAGGTCCAACATGACCATGCCGCAGTATTTGCCCGCGTCTACCTCACGTTTGATGTAGTCGGTCAGATACAGTAGGCATGTGTCAGTGGAATGGGAGGTTCTGAAGCCCGATTGGAATTCAAACAACAGTTTATGCTCGCTGAGGTAGCTGTTGATTTGTTCTTGAATTAATCGCTCTACAACCTTTGAGATGGAACAAAGGATGGAAACAGGCCTATAGTTGCCAGGTTCTAATTTGCTTCCTTTTTTATGCAGAGGGATTACTCTTGCCAACTTGAAATCCTGTGGGACGTGACACTGGCTGATGGATAGGTTTGTGATTTGGGCTACTATGGGGGCAATAGCAGTAGCTGCGTCTCTGAGGAATCTGGTGGGGATATTGTCAAGGCCGGTGGCCTTGTTTGGCTGGAGGGCGAGTAGTTTTTTCTGCACATCATCAGCATTTACTGGTTTGAATGAAAAGGAGTCTTTTTTAGCCCCTAGTTTAACATAGTGAGCATGGATGTGGTCAGAGCCGTACAAACCTGAATGCTGAGGAAGTTTGCTTACCAACTGGGTTGCAATGGTGGTAAAAAAGCTGTTAAAACAGTTTGCTACCGCTTGCTTGTCGGTAATGAGCACGCCACTTGAAATAATGCAGATGTTTGTAGCTTTGGTTTGAATTTTGTTGTTGCAGCCCAATTTCTGTAGCGCTTCCCACAGCTTTTGTGGGTGGCTTTTGTTTGCCTCAATACTTTCATTTAAGAAATTCTTTTTGGCAGTTTTGACCAATTTGTTTACTACATTTCGTTGATTTCTGCATCTTTCAAGTAGTTGCACATCTTTGCATTTCCTGAACTCAGAGTACATTTTGTTTCTGAGTTTGATTGCATTTAGGATGTCTCCATTCATCCAGGGTTGTGTACGGGCTCTGACTCTCACCACCTTCTTGGGCGCTAGGCTATCAATAACAGACACAAAAGCAGTTTTGAAACCAGTCCAAGACTCCTCAGCCGAGGAGCCACCGAGTACATTTGACCAATCCACTTTCTCAAGAGCTGTTGTGAGAGCTTCTGATGAGTAAGTTTTCACAGCTCTGCAGCTGATCGTGCTATGACAATCAACTACAGATCTGTGAAGCTTACGCGTGCAGAAAATGATGTTATGGTCGCTTAGACTGCACTCAATGACTCCACTTAAAGGAATCCTCGACTGGTCTGATGTCAAAATGAGGTCAATGATGGTCTGAGAAGTGGGGCCTACCCTTGTGATATTTTTTATCATTTGGGTGAGGCTATGCATGTCACAGAATTTTTTGAAAGATTTAAATATGGCGGCGTCTTTCCGGAGTACATCCGTATTGTAGTCGCCAATCAAAATCAATTCCGAATTTCCAATGATTGCCATGTGCTCCTCTAATAAATCATAAAACTCATTTTGACCTGGGGGCCTGTAGATTGCGCCAATTATCAGGGGTTTAGCGTGAGGATAGGTGATTTTTATCCAGACCGATTCCGTGGAGTTGTTCTCCAATTTTGGGTACACATTGAAAATGATGTCAGATCTCACATAAATGCATACCCCTCCTCCACAAAGAGTTCTGTCTTTCCTAATGACATTGTAGCCTATAATCTCAATTTCAGAATCGTCTACTGTGTCATCCAGTTTTGTCTCTGAAAAAGAGAGAACCCCTACCTTGCCATTTCCAAACATGGATCTTAGTTCAGACATCTTTGTGGGGGTTTTGAGGCTATTCACATTTAGGTGAATGATGTGTAGGCCTTTTTTGGAGAAAATCGTGTCCATCTGTTCAGTCTGGAAAAAGTCAGGTTCCTTAAGCTGTTTTGTCCCTGTAGCTTCAAAGGTGGGTGGGGCAGGTGGAGGTGTGATCGGGGGAGTGGGGTGGGGGCTTTGTGTTTGCAGCAGGGCAGTGGGGGAGGGGGATAGGGGAGGGGATGGACTTTTGGGGGAAATGGGAAACTCAGGGAGAAAATAATCTCTGTTTCCACGCCGATCCCACAGAGGAAAACCTTGTAGTTGACCTCCAGTGCCCGTTGGAAAAACAGGGACCATGCGGTGGTGCCAGGAGATAGGAAAAACAGTGGAAAAATCACCGTATTCCTGTGCTTCCCTCTGAGAAAAACCTTGCGTTTGTCTCGAGTCCATGTTGCGCATGAGGAAATCCTCTCGTTGATGATGTTGGTGGGGAAACCCCTGTGACGTCATCGGCCAGATTTCCTCTTGCAGTGGTGTTCTGTATGAGAACGTGGGTCCTGGAGCAAACACAGACGTTAAACGGGACAAATAATCCATTCTTGTTTCTCCAGGGCTCTGCTGGGGTTCGTACTTATCAGGTGAGGTTGTCCGTTGCCAAACAAAGTTATTTGTCTGCATGTTGTGGACCGCTGGGCTCCGTCTAACGCTTCCTATACACATTCTACACTACTACATCTATTGCACTACTATATATGGCACTAATCAATGATACTGCTTCTCGTTCATGGACGAAGGCTAGGCGAACAGAAGTCGGGCTTTGACAAAGTCGCCTGTTGCCTTTGTTCGCCTAGCCTTCGTTCACTAGCCGCTTTGAAAGCTGACGCTTTCAGAGCTGGTTTAAACCACTTCAATTGATTGCTAATTGTCTGCCGGGGAGTGCTGGCCCTCCCAGCCACTTTAACAGGTCAATCAATTTGGCTATTCTACCTGAAACTACTTCAAGTGCTCTGTGAGACAGACACAGAGTATCAATGGGCTACTGCTTAAAGCACAAATACAAATATAAACTACAGACTAACACAAGCTAATAATACAGCACTAGTAGCAAAGCACTTAAAGTACAACTGCTAGCAACTTGCTAAATAAGAAAAATACTATACTCACTACCCAGAAGTTCAGGAGCTCAGTTCACTCCAGATGTTGAAAGCACACTGAAGGAAAACACTAGCAGCCTGCCTTTTATCCCTTTGAGCTGTGTTGGCCCTCCCAGCCACTTTAACAGGTCAATCAATTTGGCTATTCTACCTGAAACTACTTCAAGTGCTCTGTGAGACAGACACAGAGTATCAATGGGCTACTGCTTAAAGCACAAATACAAATATAAACTACAGACTAACACAAGCTAATAATACAGCACTAGTAGCAAAGCACTTAAAGTACAACTGCTAGCAACTTGCTAAATAAGAAAAATGCTATACTCACTACCCAGAAGTTCAGGAGCTCAGTTCACTCCAGATGTTGAAAGCATTTCAAAGCAAATATTTCCAATCAGTCCCTAACCAGAACCCATGCATCATACTGTGTCAAAGATTCTTGCGTAGCCTTTTTCATGGTTGTGTTGAGGTGCAAATTAATCCCTTAATTTGCACAATTCCTTAATTTTTGGTGAAAATTTATATTTTGATTTTTAATATTTTCATAATTATCATTATTATTTCCCATAATTATTACGCCATGTCCGCTACATAAAGTGGTGCCCCGTTGTGAGGCACAGTCCCTGATGTCTGGTTAGAGAATAATTGGAAAATTTGGAAATCTTGGAAAAATTGCCAGAGAAAGTCTTTTGTTTAAAATAGGTCTCCCTCCTAAACATCTAAATTCCTGTGGTGATAAGAGAACAAAGGGCACTTTAACCGTGCCCCTTCTCTCCACCCCCACAGATATTTAGAGAACTCATGCTGGCGGCATCTGGTGGCCAACTTGCAGAATAATCTGAAGCTTGTGAGTTAGGGGTCGTTGCTGAGTCATCAAGCCTGTTGGAATAGCGATCTAACAAAGAGCTAAATTTAAGTCCATGGAGTCTCCCCCCGTGTGTATACACTAGTGGCGTGAACAAATCCGTTACTAGAATAGTAATGTCAAATATCCTACATTTGATACATTGATTAATATATCTGCATTGAATTTAGTTTGATATTGTAATTACTGGATGCCCCTCTCCATTGTTGAGGAAGTTTGAAATACAGCATTCTTCACTTCCTGTAGAGTAAAAACAAAATCACTAATCCTTAGTGTAACCAATAACTACCAATAATTAAACTGCTAAAGTTGGTAGGTAGAAGTGAGACTGTGTCTCACTTATTATTATTTTTAACTGGATACAAGCAGACTTGTGCGCCAGTTGTAACTTAGTGACACATAGCAGTAATTTAAACTAAATTTATAGGTTAAAGCACCTTTCCACCTAGTGTAGGAAAAGTGCAGTGGTGTGTGTGGGACATAGAACAAGAAATGTTTTTTAGTGCCATAAAAGGCCTCTATTTGTCTCTAGACCCCAACACACATACATACCTAGCCCATCCCCTTTTGAAAACCCCTTAAACAGGAACAGAAGGGGGGGGGGGGCGAGGAAGCCTGGTCCTTATCTTGCATGTCATAAAACCACAGGCAGAGACAAACAGGCCAGTAGACCACCTTTGTTTTGTTCATACTAGTGACTGTCTTGTAGTAACTACCAGTCCATACTTTAGCAGTGTTTAAAAGTAACACTTTTATGGTAAAGGGCCGATGTTATTTAAAGGTTAATACACTTTGAGTTTGGGTATAGTTTCTCGTTCTAACTCTATTCTAAGACTAACCTGTAGTATTGTACAAATTATTTTACCTTTGTGAAACAACACAACAAATCTGACAGTTGCAAAGGATTTTCGGTTATAATATCCGTCAATTTTTCAATGTTTCGGTCTCCAAAGATACTTTGCAGATTGTTCACGTTTGTTCTGAGGGTTTTATAATTGGTTAAAAAAATAAATAATAATAATAATAATATTGGAATTAATTTTTCAAATTATTATTATTTATTTATTTTCGCATACAATTGGTTAAAATTATTTGAATAATTAAATTAAAACCCTTGAAGTTTACTTCCCATAAGTGAGACTTCCCTGTCGAGTCCGACTGATTAGTCATAGAAAGAGCGAGTAGCGCAACAAGATGTCTGAGCCCTCCACTCCACCCAGCTACACCGATATAATCGGGCAGTTAATAACATTGTTTACAGTGATATTTGGGTTAGTTTTAATATACGTAGATCCTTTAAAAGGGCTACGTCACGTGTTACACTCAATTGTATACACAATAAAACGTGCCTTGGAGTTTCTAACAGACAGCCTTGACCCTAAACTGCAAGACACTGTTCAATTTGACTTTGATAGAGATATGAGTCAGACTGGAGCATGTCACCTGGTTACACCTTTTAAAACAGCTAAAGGTCAAACAGACATAGAACAGACGGGGTGTGCTCTACAAACCAACACAATGCTGAGAGACGATTTAGGCCAGCAAAATACTCAGTTAGAAGTGGCACAACACCAAATAAAACAGCAAACTGCAATGTTGGATGCAGCCGTACAGGCCACGCAACATCAGACAGCTATGCTGAATGCGGCAACAGGTTACATCAACATGCTGCAGAACCTTAACATAGGACTGGAGCAAGCGAAAACGCAACAAAATGGTGAGATAACCTTAGCCAAACAGCAAATTGGTCAACTGCAAGACACTGTCATTGAACTACAATTGCTCATCGCAGAAAACTTCATGCAAAACAGTGTCAAGTTACAAATAGCACAAGACAGTGTCACTCAATTGCAGGATAGAACTGAGCTCCTAGAGAAGGGTGATTGGATCAGTGAGAATGACTTTGCTAAAAGGTTCCATGACCTCCAAGGCCAATCACAAGCACTCTCTGGTCAGCCTCACTATGATCATTACCCTGTGACACAGCAGCAGCCTCTGGTAGATAAACCACCCATTCGAGCTGAACACTATGTCCAAGGACACGCCTCAAATGGCTTGCCCGCCATGTTACCGTCTTTCCAATCTTTTCAGAACATACCTCCGGCGGTCGGGCAACCTGCCCTCGAGCCACATGCCTGGGGTTATGCAGCATTGAATGCACCAGCATCCCTACCTCAAACCACGGGGGGGTGCGAGCCGGCACATCTGCTGAGTAATACCGACTTAGCCAAAGTTGCGAAATTCATCCCAAATTTCGACCCAAAGCCCGGTGAATCTAAAGACACACACATTTACTTAGATGATATAGATTACCACTTAGAAGAATGTGGTGTAAGTGACACAGATACCAAGGTTAAATTGATTTATCAAACCGCAAACCGCGAGGTAACTGGCTTTATCAGGCGACAGACAGACGAGGTCCGAGCAAATTTGCCCGTTCTGTGTCAAGCGATAATTGAAGAATTTGCTGACCACCGAGCTTTAGGAGGTCTCTTGTCCGCCGTGTCCGTCTGTCAACACGAAGGTGAAAAAGTTAATCCCTTTTATAACCGTTTGAGGATTGCATTTTTTGGTAACAAAAATGTTCCGGATATGGAGGAAAATGTGAATTTCAAGGATTTGTTCTTGAATAATTTACACCCTTCCATTAAAAAGCACATTCCTATTGGAATCAATTCTAAAAAGCGTGCAGCTGATTTACGCAATCTGGCACGGGAAGCTTTTGATAGAGAATGCAATGAACCTCAAAGGGGATCGCGTAAAATTGTTGACGCCCAAATCGATAGTTGGCAGCCCAAGAGACAGGACGACCATGGTTTATACAGGGGGGACGACCACCAAGCTCCCTCCTGGAGATGTGGTCGGTCCTCCTCAAACGACCGCGGTCGCCCTCCCTCACGGGATAACTCTGGGACAAAACATGAGAACCCTGTTGAGTGTGTAAAACAGCTCCCAGCTGAGATCCCCAAACAATCACGACGGCAAAGAAAGGCACGCGCACACGCTGCCACACAAAATTCAAATCCCAGTCCGTGACAACAAGAATTGGAGAAGTCCTAATCGCATTTAGCTCACCTTGATACAAACAAAAACACGGTGACTATTCTCAATGTATGTTTCAGATGACACGCTTCACAATAGTTCGTGTTTCATCGGTAACATCAGGGGGGTCAGGTATATATGTCTGTTGTTTTCAAAATTTTAAACTTTTTGTCAAGTTAACTGCTTGATTCCATTCCATTTGCGTTAACAGGTTGCAATGTTTATAGACATGCAGCAAAACTGCATTGACATACAAACGAATGTATAAATGCACCCCATCAAACTAGTAAAATAGTAAAGAGTCAACAGTCAAATGTGTTCATAAAAGGTAGATCAGGTTACTCAAAATAACATGGCCTCTCCATAGGATGCTTAACAAGTTCATTTTTGTGTCTCACCTAACTAACCTCCTCAGTCATTCTATGATAATGAACACTGTCTGGTTTGTGTGCTTGAATATTTTACTAACCCTAGGTGGATTAAAAGCATGCTATTAGCAAAGTACCCTGTAACTCCACCCACATTTAGTGTGATTTCCTCTCTTTACCCTACCAAAAGTGTATTACACTGATAGTGATGTATGCTGGTTGCTACAAGAACCCAGTTAACAGGAACTGGACTAACCAAGACTTGTAGTGTTGTTCAGTCAATTCAGCTATATAGAAATTGTTGTCTCTGCACACAGGATGTGACTAAGGGGAGGAGCAAGACCCTTGTTATATAGGTTCTCAAAACTTCTTAACCTTAAGCTAAAAACCATACAAACTTTAACCTGTACCTGTACCGCAACATTTCCACTCACACCATCGTGAGCAGTACACTTAGGCCCATTTCACTATAGGTAACCCAAAGCCTACCTGTGAAGACAAAACTACATATTATCGTTGTGTGAATGCCTACCTGTGAAGACAAAACTACATATAATCGTTGTGTGAATGTTTAGGAGTTTTTCCCTTTTTGTTCTCTGATTTATAATGTTTTCTTAGGTGTGTTTGTGATTACCCTCTCAGAAAATAGGAAACAGACAGTGACTGCCAATGCCTAATAGGTCATTTCCTTTCAAGCAGTCGGATCCAGTGTCACTAGATCAGCTTAATGAAAGAGTTGCCATTGACATGTGAATGCAGATGCTATGCTTTCTATGTTCCTGTTGTCCTCTAACATTTTCTTTTGTGTTATCAAAGGTCGTGACGTCAACGTTTCGTTTCGTCTGACCTTGATAACTAAGGGGAGGTCTGTAGTGATATCGGACCAGGTATGGACACAGAAAGCGAATTACTATGGTTTTCGGTTTTGATAAAGCCATAACTGGTTGGCCATGGGCCCATCGCAAAAGAACCCCCCCCCTCCTCCTTTGGACACAGAGGTCTAAAGGACCCTGCATGCTTTGAGATAAGAAGGTAGCTTTATTGCTCAAAGGAATGTCGTCAGAGACTTTCTCTCTCTCTCTCTCTCTCTGCCTTGCTAGAAGATAAGAGAACTAGAGACTTTTACGACATGTTGGAATGTCGTCACCAAGCTCACAGTGTCCCACACCCAGACTCACTAAGCACCATACAACAAGCAAAATGTGAATAAACTGTTTACGTGTTATGTTTTGTGACTTTAAAATATATAATTATTGTCCTGTACTAGGACTACAACAATAATATGAACTTTGGTGTTTCTAAATGTGATGCTTTTCTGGTCAATTAGACTTCAATGTTTAACTGCTTGCTGTTTTACATAATGCCGTCATGTTTAATATCTAGACAATTCTTAATTCATTGTAATTCCAAATATCCAGTCAAATGGATTAATAGGAAGTCCCCCAAGATACTTACTTAGATAAGTTTAGTTTTTCATAATAGGAAGGGAGGTAGCCCCTCACACAGCTGCCTCAAACACGCCTCCAGTGTGACAAGGAGGAGGACTCCTCCTCCTACCTATAAAGGAGATGGGGAGACCCTATCTCTCTCTCTCTTCCACCGCGCTCTCGATGACCAAGAGGGTCGACTCTACCCTGAGTCCCCTCTTTCTGCTCTTCATAATCGTGGGGTGACAAATCCCCCACGCCTCTCTCCCGACGACAAAGCAGCAACAGAAGGTCGACGAGAAGTCCCTTCCCCCCCTTTCTACACGGGTGACACCCTGTTCTACACTACTGCACGGACACTAGCTATCCATGCTAGCCAACGCCTCAGGTCCTGCCCACGAGAAGAACCACAGGCCTACGTCCAGCCAAAGCCAGAGGCCCTGCTCCTGCCGAAAACTGCCCTGCTCCCTCTAACACGTGGGCCAAAAGCCACACCATACTGTCTCCTCAATCCGAGTTGAGTGGAGACTGAGGATGCTCTCCAGCCAAAGCCAGATGCACTGCTCCTGCCGAAAGCTGCTCCGCTCCCTCTACACGTGAGCCTTAGTGGTCACATACTGTCTCCTCAATCCGAGTTGAGTGGAGACTGAGAAGGACTGCATGACGCAGTGAAGTAGCAGCGCAGACGCTACGGCCCGGACGCTAGCTAAACCTGCTAGCCACAGCCTCATGGGATCTCCTCTCATTCATTCCAATGGACAGGCGAGCATAATGTATTCACATGTGGTATGGCAACTGAGTGTAGTTTTGAGGGTAGAGTAGCTATTTTGACCATTGATCTTTCTCTTTTCTTTATGACTTTAATCCCTTCTTCTCCTTTAGTATATTAACATGTGGCCATTTGATCTGATCAGATTGTAGATCTGTTATGTGTATATTGTTGAGATTTTAACCGGTTTCATCATCTTATGAAGTATTGATCTATTGTTCTTTTCCCCATTTCATTGGTTGTTTTATTATCCTAGGATTTATATTAATAAACACATTATTTTGATATAAACGGAGGTCCTTTTCCAAATGATTTCAAAGCAAATATTTCCAATCAGTCCCTAACCAGAACCCATGCATCATACTGTGTCAAAGATTCTTGCGTAGCCTTTTTCATGGTTGTGTTTCATGGTTCCTTAATTTTTGGTGAAAATTGATATTTTCATTTTTCAGAAAATATTTTCAATATTTTCATAATTATCATTATTATTTCCCATAATTATTACGCCATGTCCGCTACATATATATATATATATATTTATATATATATATATATATATATATATATATATATATATATATATATATATATATATATATATATTTATTTATTTTTTATTTATTTTATTATTATTATGCTTTTTTGTTTTGTTTGTACACATAGTGTTATTTTCTCTGTATTTTTGTGTTGATATTTGAACTGTTTTGTTGCTACTATATATGTCTATGAATTGAGTAGACATATATAGGACCTCAATGGAAACAAGACCGCAAGGACTTTTTTGGACGGACCTTTTAGACAAAGTATTATAAATGTAATTGTGATGTTTACATTTTTGCCTGATACAATCAATCAATGAATCGAACAATATTTTGGGGACGGATTACATTCATTTTGGGTTAAATGTGTATTGTGGGACAGTTCTGGGACGGGGGTGAATAAAGTTAGTCTGGAGCCCTGCTGAGAACTAGATATGTGTATTGAAAAATGTGGATATTATGATAAAAGTATCTGGAAGCAATTCAAGGATTCCTCCCAGTGGAATGTATTTCACATCTTGTTGGTCTGTGTGAAGAAAATAAAGTTTAACAGTTAAAACATAGATAAATGTCCCAAAAGAACAACCTATTCCAGTGAACATGACATTCAGTGTTATTGTCTTGCAAGCTTTTGGCATATTTAGTCTTTTACACACAAAAACACATGGAACCCCTCACAAACATACTGTAATATTTAAACACACAATAACACAAACATACTGTAATATTTAAACACACAATAACACAAACATACTGTAATATTTAAACACACAATAACACAAACATACTGTAATATTTAAACACACAATAACACAAACATACTGTAATATTTAAACACACAATAACACAAACATACTGTAATATTTAAACACACAGCAGAGGTGCCGTCATTGGGGCAAAAGTTGGGAGACATTAGTGGTGGGCGTGGCCAGACTGTGATGTCATGAGGTTCACTGTCAGTTTTGGTTTAGCTCTAAAGAAGAATAGTCCTCCTCTGAATTTAATTAAGTAACTGTGTGTAAATGTGTTTTTAAATGACAATTGTAGTTCTGAATAAAGACCAGATTGTAAATGTTAAAGCAATTTTCTGACTTTCTATTTAGGGAAATTCCATTTTAACTCCATTAAACATTGCATTTCAATAAAAAAATATTTAATAAGGAAGGCAGAAGGAAGTGAGAATAAACAATGAATATAATACATAGCCTATTATATATATTATATATTATATTATACACCACTAGAGCTCTTCATGGGTCCAACATGACCCGAACCCTAAAGGACCCGTGAAATGTGTTCCTAGATCCAAGTGGACAAGACTTTTCTTTCTTTCTCTTTTTTTAAGACGAACCCGGACCAATGAGGTTTGTTCCGAGATGATGATTAATGATTAATTTAATGATTAATGTATTCAATAATAATAATAATAATAATAATAATAATAATAATAATAATAATAATAATAATAATAATAATAATAATAGGTCAACAATTTAACTATTTGTATTAATTGTCTGATGAAGTCCATTGTGGCAAAGTAGATGTTACATCTTTTAAACACAAGGGGGCGATATCAGACAATGTAAGTAGTGTATGTGTAATGTTAGCAGCAAATCACATAGGCGTAGAAATCTCTCTGCCTTTCTTTATCTCTATCTTTGTTTATGTTTATGTTTATATTTATCTCTGACAGGCCAGAAGGCAGATTTCATTTAATACATATACAATGTTCAAAGCCGTTCAGTTTTCTGCACCAAACTAATTTGTTTTGTTGTGAATTTTGATGAACTAAAACAGTTTGTGATAAAAGGTGAGTGATAACATGTTTGTGATAACATGTAGGTGATATAACATGTAGGTGAGTGATGAGCCCTGCAGTTATCACTATTGATTCATTTCACAGTGTTTATATAAACTATTCACTGTTACAGCGTTCCATGCATCTGGCCAGACAGTCACTGGACTAGACTACTGGACTTTAGTTCTGACAGTGAAATTGTTATTGTCTCCGCCAGGCCGAAAGGTATGGCGAGAGAGTATGTTTTGCCCCCTGTCCGTCCGTCCGTCCGTCCGTGTGTGTGTGTGTGTCCGTCCGTGTGTCCGTGTGTCCGTCATTCTGTCATTTTGTGTACAGCTAATCTCCGGCACCATTGGCTTGATCGCAACGAAACTGTGCACACACACTCCCTGGATTCCAGAGCAGAACCTCTGCCCCAAATTTTTCAAATTAGCCTTTTATAGCGCCACCAGGAGGCCGCTTTTTTCAAAACACACTTCTTGACAGTACTCCTACAGATTTTATCCAAACATCACGCAAATCAGTACACAGTATCTCTATAGTCATGTGATCAACACGGATCTGTCCAATTTTCCATATTTCATCCTGATTGGCTAAGGTTGGCTTCCAAAGTTTGCAGGAGTGCTCCGTTTTCAACAAAATGCCTCAAATCATGAACGCAGCTTGCGATTTCCGTGAGATTTCACACACACATTCCCACTAGGCCGAGGAAGAAATGCCACTTGAAAATGTTCCAAGGAAAGGCCAAGGAAAAACAACTGACCTGCATTTTTCACATTTGCCTTTCATAGCGCCACCAGGAGGCCGACTTATGTAAAACACATTCTTTGATATTAAGCCTTCAGAATGTATCCAAATTTCACGCACATCGGTACACTTGATCTCTATAGTCATGTGATCACGATGATGTGATCACGATGGATCTTTTAAAATTTTCATATTCCATCCTGATTGGCTAACATTGACATCTAAAGTTTGCAGGAGTGGCCCGTTTTGAACAAAATGCCACAAATCATGAATGCAGCGTCCGATTGCGACACTTTGCACGCACATTCGCACTACATTGAAGAACAAATGCCACCCTTTTAACATTGCCCTATTATAGCGCCACCATGAGGCCAATTTTGCAACACTTTTCTTTTTTATATTACTCCTACAAATTCAAACATCATGCAAATCGGTACACATATAGTCAAGTGATCAAGATGGTTCTATCCAATTTTTCATATTCCATCCTGATTGGCTAATTCCGAACATTGCTGCCCCACAATAACCTACCTGACCTGGCGGAGACCTGTGCTCCGAGGAGCACTTTTTCTAGTTACAAACTATTTTAATTAGAATATGTATGATTTTCATGTTGCCATATTAGACTATAATAGTTTAATACAGTTACATAACAGCAATAAGATACATGAAGCCACATGAGGATATTGGTTTTAGAACTCTTAACAATGCTGCTGTTATAACATCATTGTAAACTAAACTAAGGTACACCAGAGATTTAAAATGACATGTTCTCCACTCTTTCAATATAAATGTAATGTAAGAGAGATGTTGTGATGTCATAAACTGTAGGTCAGTTATAGTGTAATGATTTACCTCCAGTGATGCAGCAAGGATACAGAACTAACAGCAGAAGGAGACGTGATGAATGTCTCTGAGAGTAGATCACATGTGAGATCATCTTCACATCTAGAGAAAGAAAGAAAGAAAGAAAGAAAGAAAGAAAGAAAGAAAGAAAGAAAGAAGCTTAGTCCCATGTATATCAATAAGATGATCATGGAGAATACTCAATTCTTATTGGCCAGAAGAAGATTATTGCACAGCTTGGATGTAATGCTCATCACTGAGATAAATTAATAATGCATTATGGAAATATTACTGTATCTAATTAACTATCCTTAAAAACAACATTACCTTATGTTTAGGTGGAACATAACATGCATACATGCATACATGCATACATACATACATATATACATACATATTTGGTAATAGTATGATAATTAGATGGTAGGTTTATCTGTTGTACAGCTTTGATCCTGTCTGATCACATTTCACTTGTAAAATGTTATTTTCCTGGTTAATAATACCAAGTCGTCCATTTTACCAGACACCAGAGGGTTTAAATAAGGGGTGCCCACACTTTTCTGACTACTTTTAAAATGACCAGCTCAACAAGATCTACCCACCAAAATGTGTTTTACTTGAGGGGATTTATATATAAGACGAACGCACTTGGAATGGGAAATAGTGGGGGAAAATAGTCTTCCTCCCATCCTGTATGGAAGTTAGGGCTGTCAGAACGAATTTCACTATTTGAAAATAATTCGAATGTTATTTTTTTTTAATAATATTCGAATGTTAAAATTGATATTTGAATGTAGCTTTTATCATTTATTTAAAAAGAAAAGTTATACATTTTATTTTTTATAACATTTTATATACAATGTATTTTATTAAAGAATCTAACGATGCGAAACAAGCCCACTTCTTGCCTGCAGGCATGTAAAAAATGTGCTCGAGCCGGCACTGTGCGACAGTGCAGTAGTTGTAAACATGGCAGAAGGCGGCGACGTCGTGGATGCACCAGAGATCACCACTCCTGACCATTTAAGGAGTGATGTGTGGAAAGTTTCTGGATTTCCATCCAAAAACGGAAAAATAACAAGAAAAGACATAGCAATCTGTAGAGTATGCAAGATCGAAATGAAGTATCACACCACTACAAGCAACCTGAGGAATCATGTCGCAATGTTGCACCCTGCTACATTTGCCGAGATGGCAGATGTGGATGAACCACAGTTAAAACAGGCTAGGATCACCTCGTTTCTGGCCCCTCCTCCTCCTCGTCGCAAGGTTTACCTTTAAGATAAAGAAATTGATCCAATTTATCTGCAAAGATATGAGGCCGATTAACCTCTCGCAGGGGGCTGGGTTCCAAGAGTTCATACGGGAGCTTGAGCCAAGGTACATAATTCCACACATACACTTTCAATGTGGTCCTACTGTGGTTCCAAATACCCCCACCATTAAAGTCCGGTATTCAACATTTACTTGAGTAAAA
>NW_027660908.1:135805-165805 GCF_963280865.1 Gymnoscopelus braueri
CCTGCCTGCCTGCCTGTCTGTCTGCCTGCCTGTCTGTCTGTCTGTCTGTCTGCCTGCCTGCCTGCCTGTCTGCCTGCCTGTCTGTCTGTCTGTCTGCCTGTCTGTCTGTCTGTCTGTCTGTTGCCAGGAACTGTCTGTTAGCCTGCTATGCAGCCTGGCTGAGGGGAGGGGGGACAACGGAACAGCAGCACCTGACCTGATTTAGACTCACATGGAGACTGACTACAAGAACATGAAAAGACCAGGGTGCAGTATAAGAAAAGTCTAAAGTCACATAAATGACTCCTACTATAGATCCTGGTGAATCCACATGCAGATAAAAAATAGAGACTTTTTACCTTCATGTTCAGACGAGACGTTGAAAGAAACGATGCAGCTGATCTGAACTGTGTGAGTTCATGTGAGGATGTTAGTTTACCTTCCTCAAACTCAACTATAACTGTGGAAACATCTGACGTCATACTGGTCTAACCTGAAAGTCTAGTGTCAGGTTACACTGTGTATTTGAATGTGTGGCTGATTTTAATGCTGTTTTATATCAGGTTGAGAACCTAAGGCTCTTTGTGGGGATTATGTTGTTGAACGTTGAACTACAGTCTATATAGACTATGAACAACATTCTCACATGACTTGTCTCTCTAGGTGTGAGAGGATGGTGTAGAGTGATGGAGTGATATCATCGTCTGTGGATCTGTTTTGTCGGTAGGCATATAGAGACACACGGGGACTACAAATTTCACGCCCACTTTTGAGACAGCGCCGCTACTCGAGGTCCGTTAGAACGATGAACTGCAGCTGCCAATGCATTCCCTATGAGAGGATATGAAAGTTAGCCTACTTTTAAAATTATCCTGCATTAACTGAAGACGATATTGATTTAAATAAAAATATGTTTCCAAATGTATGGAGTGTCTTTGTCAACATATCTTCTTGTTTTCTTAATAGTTGATGTGTTTCACATTTAATTTGCCACTTTAACGAGTTACCCATAATGTTAACACAGCAGAGGGTAGACAGCAGACGGGCATTTCAGTGACATCACTGTCTTTACAAGCGCCGAGCGCCGACCAGTGGTGTACCCACTGTAGAGGCAGGAGAGGCGGTCGCCTGCCCAACTAAGACCTCACCCCTCCTTCAAAAAAAAATAACCCGAAAATGTGTCATTGCGTGCTTAATGTCCTCAAAGTCACGCATCCAACACGCTTTGAACTGAGCAGATTGGACCTTCTGTTCCAGAGATAATGACCAAAACCTATTGAAAACGGCCACTTTCGCCAGTTTTCTGGGTATTGAAAACCTGAAGGGATGCGTCCGTAACGTAACCACTTAAACTCAGGATCTCCGATGCTAGCGGTTTTGACATACTGATGGAGTATATTATAGTATATTGTGGGTAGAATATCGAGATGAAAGATATGGGACATTAAAAAGGACAAATTAAACAAATGGGACAGATAATTAGAACACAAAAAAAATCGCTACAGCCTCAGTAGTTAACCAGTGAAATGACGGTATTTTACAATGCCTCTCATAGAGATTGCATTGAGAGCTGCAGTTCATCGTTCTAACGGACCCCGAGTGTCAAAAGTGGGCGTGGATTTGTAGGCCTTCCGCTTCCGGCCGTGTGTCTCTATTGGAAGTGACAAATATCCCTTCAAATTTTATTTTTTTTCTATTTATTTACGTTTTGCAATAATTCATTTACATGACAATTATAACATCCTATACACATTTTAAACTAGATTATAAAGTTCATCATCTTATTCATTTCATTTCAAAACCCCAGCCCCACCTGTAGTAAACAAAGTCTAACAATGTATGGATCTCATTTACATTTGAACTACATTTGTATTTGAGTGATAAGCATGAAACAAATCTCTGGAGGTGACAGGAGTCAAGAGGGAAATAAAGAAAGAAGAGGAATGCATAAAATAATATAATGATGATGATAATAATGAAAAATAATAATATAATAAAAAAAGAGGTTCTGCTCTGTCTTCTATAGAGTGTGTGTGCACAGTTTCACGTCGATCAGCTAACGGTGCCGGAGATTACCTGTTTGCGCGCACACACACACACACAATTATATGAGAGTTCCAGCACTGATATTCACATAATGTGCTCTAATCTAATACTGACCCCAACCCTAAATTGGAAATATAATGGTTTTCCTTACACATGATACATATTTTTTCCAGGGTACAATAAGATAGGATCTCTGCCCACCATCAGGCATTGTTGCTGCAACATGTATGTATATTTTATTCTTACCATGCATTAGCCAGAATATTAAAGGATTCTTAATTGTTTTCCACAAGAGTGCCTTTTTCTCGACTCCTCCTCCTTTTTTTTGCAAATCAATTTATTTTATCACCCATTTGTACCAAAGAGCACCTTGGAATGTTTCACTCTGCCAAACAGATGGGATCCTTTCTCTCTTTTTCAACAGTATTTTAAGAACATTTGAATTATTTGTCTCTTCAGCAATACTATGGAGCGATGATGAAGAAATGAAACTTTGACAAACCACAAATCATTTGACAAGACTTTCCCAGGAGAGAAAAAGAAGGAACTGAAATCTCAGTACTACGTATTTGAGCAGCGTGACTGAACATTAAGCAACAACTGTTCTCTGAGGAGAAGAAATGGAACTTATAAAGACACTAGCAGACAAAACCACAAATCATCTGACTGAATTATTCCAGCTGACGGAGAACAATAAAAACGGAACTGAAAACTCAACTAGAAACACACACTGGGTCCCTGGTACTTTACCTGTTCATAAAATTAGGGATGTTCCTAGCGGTTAATTTCACTGACATGTACACAACATTTCTGAAAACGTTTATTCAAATAGTCGATCATCTATATCTATCTATAAGGCCAAATCTCACTTGAAAAGAAATATTAATTGTATATGAAAGCCATTTAAAATGTTTATACTATTGGAATCTTACACACCTGCTCCCAAATAATTAATTACATCATTCCAGGGCACAGCCAAAAGTAGATCAAATCAATTAGGCTCAGTAGGCTGTCACTTCCTGTCTGTATCATATGCAGTGTCTGCCTAAGCTGTAGCGAGAACTATAGGCAGGTGAAATAATGGCATCAAAAGTGATCATGGAAGCCAATCAATACAAATATTTTTGGCCAGGATTTTTGTCAACAAGAGAGTCATGAGCACTAAAGACTGGAGCCCTCATTCTTTCCTATACTGCACCTCTTGGTTCTCCAACACTTCAATGTCACTAAAAACTAAACTTCAGATCTCCCAAAACAAACTGATACGACTAGTACTCTGCCTTGTGTGGTCCAATACATATGACCACAATGGAAACAAGTCCCCAGGACTTTTTTTTCGTTATCCTTTTATCCTAAATGTTTTACTGTAAGGGCAGGTACAGACTGCAGGACCTTTAAGTGGTCGGGGGGTCATCTGATCGTTAAGCATTACACACTGCAGGAGTTTATTTCTTGAAATCGGCTGTCATATATCGTTGTGGTTTTCACACTATAGATTGATCCCCGACCAGGGATTACACACTGTAGGATAGTTCACTAGGATGCTATCTCCAGAGTCAGACCCAATACATACATTTGTGTTTATTCCAATTCATTTTAATCGACGTATCCTGTGATATGCCCCTCGATCTCCCTCTCTCTCTCACTCTCTCTCACTCTCTCGCACATCAAGTGCGCAGAAGCAGTCAGTGACAGAGTTGCCATGTCCGCTTATTATAAGCGACTTTGGAATTGTTTTTCTGTAAAGTTGCTTGAAAGTGTAGTCGCTTTTTTGGCCTTGTTTCCTAATGTTGTTTGAACCAGTTGTTCTCAAAAATGTTCATGGCAAGGACCCCCAAATTAATATTTGTCCGCAGAGGCGCAGACCTCCCCCTTCTGAAAATAAGTTGTGCCATAGACCCCCATACAAGATCTGCGTGGATTTGGAAAATATTTCAATTTTTCCCCCCCCCCAAGATTTCTTCTTTAAAAATAGCCTATCTACAACGTGAGCTTGTAGATCGTCTATTTTCAAGTATCCAATGTATTTGTACAGTATATAGGCTTCATGCATAGTGGCTTGTTGGGCTTGTTTTCACAAACCTGGTTGCTTATTTCTCTCGCAAAATCTGGCAACACTCACAGACAAACACATACACACACACACACACACACACACACACACACACACACACACATACATACAGATCGCTCGCTCTCTGTGTGTCTCTCTCTCTCTCTATCTCTGTGCAATAGTCTCAAATAAACAGCCCCCTTCGAGCACGCTCGCTCACTCTCATTCTGTTTTATAATAATGTTTAACTTAATACAGGACTGGACAGTAACTATGCGGGGGAGGGATCTGTTTGTTGTGGTCAGGACGGTCCACCGACCTTCCATAGCCACGGTGGCTGTAATGTGCTCTCATTGGCTGTGGCGCTGATCTCCTCGCAGACCCCTTTCATACTGTATGATACTGTGAGATGTCTAGTCGGCGACATAGCTGAATATCTAACAGGGTAGTTATCTGAAAACGGTCGGAAAGCCGTCGCAGAGCGGATAATCGCGGCCACATCGTCTCGCGGAACCTTTCACACACAGCTAGCATTAGCTCGCCGATCAAAGGCCGATCTGTGTCAGATCGGGAGGTTTTGTCGGCGAGCGCCAAAAAAGGTCGGCGACAGCAATATCGTACCAAATATCCTGCAGTGTGTACCTGCCTTAACTCTGTGCTGTTTACATCTCTCTGACTAATAAAGTATTCAATCAATCAAACCATATCAAACACAACATGAATATTGATTCCACCCTGAAGTGCTTTGAAGCTCCACAACCACTTCCTTCTACTGCAGTTATTACTTTGTTACTTTGTTGATTCAAAACATACATTAACCAATTATGGCCTGTTTTATACTTTGCCTTACCATGCAGTTCCACAAGCTCACACTGTGACACAATGTGAGCTTGTAGAAATATCTCTCTTTGAGAACAGTGAGAAAGCCCTACTAACACCATACATGACTTATTTACATTTAGGATACTGAATGATTGACGTTTGGAGGAGTCCCCTGGTTACGCTATGAACTGTGGGTAATTCCTTTAAGTAAAGTCTGCATCATGCTGACTTATGGAAAGTGTTCATAAAGAACACACACACACACACACACACACACACACACACACACACACACACACACACACACACACACACACACACACACACACACACACACAAGTCCGTAAATACACAATATTTTCGAGCTGCGTTCGCTTCCAGCGTTCGCGCGTCTTACTTGTAACTATAGGCCTAACTAAACCTAAAGCTGAAAACTATCAGATTTAAAACAGTGGTTCTCATGTCAGAAACCCAAATTAAGCTTTTTTCTATTTCACACAAGCTGTAACATCTTGTGTGAAAAGAGTTGATTGTTGTTTTACAACTGTCTATCAGCTCTTGAGTCTTTTCACACAATCTACTTACAGGCCTTTCCAACCTCTAAGATACTTAGAATACATTCTATAAACCTCTAAAGGTGGCCTTACACTACGAAATAATCGGGGTCTGAAACAAACCTCCTGAGTATCGCGGGGGCGTGTCTACCCCAGCCTAGATCAGGAGCAAACCTCAGGCATAACTATGGTCTAGTGTGAGGTTTCAAAGATCCAATCTGAATCCCGAGTTGCTCACAGGACGGTCTGGGCCGCCCGACCGTTTTCCAACATGTTTGATATTTATCTGGATGCTACTGTATGGAACACCACAGCGGGGGACCGAGAGTAAGGCGGCCGCTGTTCCGATGCAAAGGACGGGGACCGCTGTGCCGACAGCCCGCTGATGCGCACGCACACACACACACACACACACACACACACACACACACACACACACACACACACACACACACACACACACACCCCGTCAGGTTGAGGACAATCAGGTGCCATTAAGGTGGATCAAATTGACTGGTGATGACATCATATATTTTCACTCGTCATAGATTATAGCCACAACAAATCATATCTCAGTCATGCATGTCATAAAGTTCCAACAGAGCATCGTCGGAGCGAGGGGAGACAGAGGACGTTTGAAAAGGAGAGGCCGAAAACAGGATGCTTTGTGACGGATACAGTCAGGAGCGTCACTGCCCGCCCCCGCTTCTCTGAATTATCCAACAACGTTGTGGCATATTTTAAAAAAAAGGCTGTCGTGGTGAATTGACCACATATTCAGATTTAACATTTACGCCTATTGTAGGTATGTGTGCAAATGACTATATTATCTCCTCTTTCAATGAAGATAACACTAACTATACAAAGTTTTAAACCTCTCAGATCTACCATTGTGAATCTATGAGTTTATATGCCTCAACGACCAGGCCTTTCTGTTAGTGGGTGTATGACAATATTCACCATTTCAACACTTTGTCAATAAAATATTGTTAAACAAGAATCCATTTCATGTGTGGAAGACCTTAGAGATGAGAAAGAACTATGTTGTGTTTGGTTCTACCTCCAGGAGGGGTATGTTAAATAGTTGTGTTTGGTCCTACCTCCAGGAGGGGTATGTTAAATAGTTGGGGCCATTGTCACTCATGTAGCATCAACAAACTGAGCTTTTGTTGTTGCTTGTCTGTTTATGATACAGAATAATTTAGGAATATGAAGTGTATGCATTTTACACAATCATGTAGTGGTGTGTGGTCACTCACTGTCTCTGTTAAAACAATTCCCTACGGTTCAACAATTTCACTGAGAATATTCTGTCTGTTCTGTCTGGATATGTTTTGTCTTCCTCACCTGGACAGGCCTGTGTCTTTGTGTTGAGGATCTCCACTGAGGACAACACAGCTCCCTCCTGGTCACTTCTTCACTCTGTCATCTGTTGATTCACATTTACATTACATTTACTGATCCATAGAGGAAAAAGCATTAACGTATCCATTATAAAATAAAGAAAGGGACATTTTATCTGGTTATTAAACATTATAAACATGAATTCACTTTGTGCATTACAGTGAGTCCACTAGATGGTGCACATTCACCACATTCAATAAGAAACATAAGGGAGGCCCAATTCTGATGTCTGCCCTGAACCCTGAACCCTGAACCCTCACACCCTGAACCCTCAATCCCTGAACCTTGAACCCTGAACCCTCACACCCTGAACCCTAAAACCCTGAACCCTCACACCCTGAACCCTAAAACCCTGAACCCTAAAACCCTGAACCCTCACACCCTGAACCCTGAACCCTCACACCCTGAACCCTCACACCCTGAACCCTAAAACCCTGAACCCTAAAACCCTGAACCCTAAAACCCTGAACCCTCCAACCCTGAACCCTCACACCCTGAACCCTGAACCCTCACACCCTGAACCCTCAATCCCTGAACCTTGAACCCTGAACCCTCACACCCTGAACCCTAAAACCCTGAACCCTCACACCCTGAACCCTAAAACCCTGAACCCTAAAACCCTGAACCCTCACACCCTGAACCCTGAACCCTCACACCCTGAACCCTGAACCCTCACACCCTGAACCCTCACAGCCTGAAGCCTCAACCGTGAACTCTCTAGGGTGAGTCTGTAAGGACTCCACATGGTATAAAACAGCGGTGATGCAACTTTGATGATGTAGAGGACCACTATATTTCCACACTCACTCCAGAGGAACACATTGCACATACTGTCAGGCAGACACCTCTTATCTACGTATTTTAACTTTTCATAATTAATGCCCTACTTCGTCATTCTATGTAACACAAAAATAGCAAAAATAGCAGAACTACAAGCTCAAACGCGTCACAGTGTAATACGTTTTGAGCTTGTAGATCTGCTATTTTTGCTATTTTTGAATTGGAATACTGAAAAGTAACATTTTTATTTAATTTCAAACGTATTTAGTTATACTTATTTTAACTTTATGAACTGAAATACAAATATATTGGACATAAAAAGACAATAGAATGTTAATACTAGTCATTAAGCTACTAATATAGACTGAAGTAATTAAAGCGGGTCATGTTTGCATGTTAGGAATCATAACAGCTGAAATCTATATATCAGTATTCTAATATTAACCTGTGGGCCACATTAAGTGAAGGTGGGGGCCGCATAAAAGGAATGGGACAGCACTTTGAAGATGTGTCCTTCATTCATGACACTTTGCATCACTTTTAAAACTCTTTAGGCCTTTACAGACAGGGTGTGATTAGTCAATCAGTTTTTACCGCATGCAAAAAGACGCACGAATCGAACTGGGTTCGATTGAAAAAAGAAAACGCACTGGACATTTAGTGTCCTTATTTACAGTCATTACTTTAAAGTCAGTGATTGTTGATTATATTTACGTTACGCTGTTGGTTTTAATTACCGGTAGTGTTTAAAGGGGTTTTAATGTTATTAATTTTAAATTGTATTAATAATAATAATGTTTATTGTCCCCAAGGGGAAAATTTTTCTGGGTGTGACCCTGGACGATCAACTGACGTTCTCGGCAAACATCGCATCAGTGACGAGGTCCTGCAGATTCCTGCTCTACAACATCAGGAGGATTCGCCCCTTCCTCACGGAGAAGGCAGCCCAGGTGCTCATCCAGGCTCTCGTCATCTCCCGCCTGGACTACTGCAACTCCCTCCTTGCTGGTGCTCCGGCATCTGCCATCAAACCTCTGGAGCTTGTTCAGAAAGCTGCGGCTCGTCTGGTGTTCAACCGCCCCAAGTTCTCCCACACAACCATCCTTCTCCGCTCTCTACACTGGCTCCCCGTAGCGGCTCGCATCCAGTTCAAAACCCTGGTGCTAGCCTATAGGGCAGTGAAAGGAACAGCTCCTTCCTACCTCCGGGCTATGGTCGATGCCTACACCCCTGCCCGACCACTTCGGTCTGCCACCTCGGGGCGACTGATTGCCTCGTCACTCAAGGGTCCTTCTGGCCGATCCACACGGTCACGACTCTTTTCTGTTCTGGCCCCACAGTGGTGGAATGAACTTCCCACTGATGTTAGGACAGCAGAGTCACTGCCCATATTTTGCCGCAGGCTGAAAACTCACCTCTTCAGGAAACACTACCCTTCCTCTCTGCCTGACCTACTTGTTGTTAACTAGTTGTACGAACGCTTGTTTTCTATTGCTGTATTGTTTATTGGATTATTGGATTGTTTATTGGATCTTGTTTAGTCGATATACTTATTTGTTTTAGCTCATGCTCATTTGATTTAGCTATTTTGTCTCATCTGTTTAAGGAAATAGGTAGCTGATATATTGCACTTTTACCTTAGCGCTAGGTATACTCTTGGTTGCTTGTTTATGCAGAAAATGCACTAAAGACTTCTGGTGATTAGTAGTTTTCGTTCCCTACCTATGTTGAATACACTTATTGTAAGTCGCTTTGGATAAAAGCGTCTGCTAAATGACTGTAATGTAATGTAATGTAATGTAATGTAATGTTGTCAAGAATGACACCCAAGTATTTATAGCTCTCTACAACTTCAATTTCTGTGCCCTTAATGATTGTAGGAGCAGGACTGGGAGGAGTCCTTCTAAAGCTGATGATCATGTCTTTTGTTTTGGTCAATTTAACTGTAAGAATGACTTGTCACACCACGATATGAAGTCATTGACAACTGGCCCATGCTGTACCTCATTGTCCTCAAGAAGGCTAACAATCACAGAGTCATCAGCAAATTTGACAATATACCTGTTAGGGTGATTGCTACAGCAGTCGTTGGTATACAAAATATACAGTAGTGAGGAGAGACAACAGCCTTGGGGAGAACCAGTGGAGGAGAGCAACAGAGAAGACAGGACCTCATTTACCCTCACGCACTGAGACCTAACAGTTAAGAAGTCTATGATCCAGCCAACAAGGTTAAGATCCAGATTAAAATAACTAATTAGCTTCTGAGCTAGAAGATGTGGCTGGATCGTGTTAAAGATAGAGGAAAAATCGACAAACAACAGTCTGGCCTGTGTTTTTTTCCCCTCAAGGTGGCGGTACAAGAAATGCAGTAGGGTGATAGTGGCATCATCTACACCTCTTCCAGACCTGTATGCAAACTGCAGGGGATCTAGAGATTTCTCCACCTGCTTTAGGATGTTATCTTTGACTAGCTTTTCCAAACATTTCATTACTAATGAAGTCAAAGCAACAGGCCTGAAGTCTGTTGCTTTGACTTCATTAGTACGGGTGATACTGTAAAGTTTGTTTCTGTTAGCCATGGACAGTATGGTGAAAAAACATGTGGAACAATACAACAAAACGGGTTGAATGATACTTTTGTACAGTAATAGCAGAAGATGAGGGGCAACAGATAATGATCTTAACTTGCGGATCACATAAAGTCTTTGCTGAAAACGTTTATGGATAGATGTAATGTGTTGATCAAATCTGAGTCTGTTGTCCAGTGTGAGTCCAAGATATGTGAAACTGTCAACCTGTTCTACTGTTTTACCATGAATGAGGAGTGGGTTGAGTCCAGTTTGGGTTGTGTTAATGACCAGTTCTTTTGTTTTGGCCACATTCAACTCTAAGTAGTTGTCAGTGCACCACTGAGTGAAATGAGAGATGGCGTTATGGAAGTCCGTAATAGAGTTACGGACTTCCATAACACCATCTCTGAGGGTTCAGAGTTTTAGGGTTCAGGGTGTGAGGGTTCAGGGTTTTAGGGTTCAGGGTGTGAGGGTTCAGGGTTTTAGGGTTCAGGGTGTGAGGGTTCAGGGTTCAAGGTTCAGGGATTGAGGGTTCAGGGTGTGAGGGTTCAGGGTTCAGGGTTCAGGGCAGACATCAGAATTGGGCCTCCCGTATGTTTTTACATATTGTGAATTTAATTTGCACATGTCTTATCATGTGTCTCTTATTTTTACTAAATATATATATTCCATTGTGTCTCCCTTTGAGAACAGTGAGAAAACATTATACTGTTACACTATACTGACATTCTAACCGTGGTTCATGACTCATTTTCAGAGTGAATCAGACTGAATGCAGGGACAGTGTTGCACTGGATGCAACATCAGGTACAACAATACATTTCATTAGTGTGAGGCGGTGACTACATGAGTCCATAAAATAATACTAATTGCTGCACATTGCTATAGATCTCACCAGTCGTGAAATGGTTAAGTATCTCTGTTCTACTGCAGTGTTTACATTAAATCACATGTTATCTGATTGATTGATTGATTGATTGATTGAATATTTTATTAGACAAAAAAATGTAAAACAGCACAATTACATTTAAAATACTTTGTCTAACAGGTCCGTTCATAAAAGTCCTTGCGGACTTGTTTCCAATGAGGGCCTTGGTATTCAATTCATAGACATATATAGTGGCACCACAGTTCAATATCAATACAAATAATACAGAAAAAGATAACATTATGTACAACAGGGGGAAAAAAAACTATATGTACAAGAACAGGGGGGGGGGGTCGGCTGTCTAACGGGAAAATGGTACTACCTCCTCTTTTGGCCTCCTGAAAGGTGAGTTTTTAGGGCTGTTTTAAATGAGCCCAGCGAATTGCATTTTTTGAGGGATGGGGTTAGACTATTCCATACCTGGGTGGCTGTGCTGTAGAAGGAGAATTTTCCCATGTTTGTTTTATGGGTGGGTGGTACCAGATTGTTGTTAACGCTCCCTCTAGTATTGTGACTGTGGGTGTCGCTAACTTTTTGGAGGTATTTACTCACGCGGGAATAGGGGGCATATCAGGCAAATTTGAATTTACAATTTTGAAGACCAGTCCCATTTTTTGTTGTTTAACCCTGTCTTCCACCCTGAGCCAGCATAGGCTGGCAAAATGGGTGGGTGAAAGGTGGGTCATGGGCCCCAGTCCGAGGAGTAGCCGAATCAGTTTGTTTTGGGAGGTTTGAAGCTTAGTCTTCAGTGACACTGAGGTGTTGGAGTACCAGGAGGTGCAAGCATAGTCAAAAAGTGGCTGAATCAGGGCGCCTGAGAGGGTCCTGAGGGCCTGAGGGTTGACAAAAGAGGAAACTCTGCCCATAAATTTGGTTCTCTGGTTTACTCTTTTGACCACCTTTGTGGCCATGCTTTCACCTGTCAGGTATTTGTCAAGAATACAACCCAAATAGGTAATCTCTTCTTTGCTAGAGATAATTGTGTCATCGACTTTGACCTTGAAATCATTTACATCCATCTGTCTGAGGGAATGTTTGGTCCCAAAGAGAATGGATTCAGTTTTCCCAAGGTGTAGTGACAGTTTGTTATCGGTAAGCCAGGTACGGATTTTTGAGAGTTCAGAGCTGAGCGCCTCCTCAACTTGCAACTTGTCCTCTCCCGAGATCAGGAGTGCCGAGTCATCAGCAAACAGGAACAATTTGCAGTTACAGCATTCATGTCGTTAATGTATAGAAGGAACAGTAACGGCCCTAGAATGCTGCCCTGAGGAACGCCACAGCTCACCGGGAGGGATGAGGACATACTTCCGTTGATGATCTGGTGTTCTGTTCCACACACAGTCATAGATGCTCTGACAGAGATACTGGAGTCAGATATAAAGTCCTCCGAGACAGCCAACGCCTCAGAGTTAGACCCTACCAACTTCAAGGTAACATCAGCCCAACAGCACAGATCGTTTAAGTCCGGCCAGTCTGACCACACACCGAAGCCGGGGGAGCGACTGTCTAGCTTTCCACTAAGTTTCCTCCTGAAGCCTAGGAAGCCACATGCTAGGGGGACCTTACGTCGTTTTAGGTCCAAGAACAGAGACACACACACACACACACACACACACACACACACAATGTGACCTTAAATAAAAGCTAATCAACATATAAATAGGCATGTTTTTGCCTCCAATTAGATAGCAATAGGCAGAATTGCAAGTCAATGCTTTTGTGAGCTTGTAGATCAGCTATTTGAACTTTATTTTACAGTATGTAAATATCACTAACTATGAATGAACAGCTCAGAGTATCTTCAAACCATACTGCTGAGCTTCATGAACACAGCAACAAACTACACAATAAGATAAATAACATGATTAAAACTGACAGAAGACATTTACTGGATGACAACATTGATGAAAACATAAACAAACAGAGAGCTCTGGAAGGTATTTAAACAGTTGGGCTACAGTAAGAAACCTAAACCCAGATCTACAAAGTAAACATCAACATTAATTGATGGCACACTCATTACAGATAAGCTGGATGTGGCTAATTGCTTAAACATCTTCTTTACAACCACAACCTCAACAATGGTTAATACCCTCTCACTCTGGTCTTTATGGTGTAGAACACATACATGCATTCTACGAAAACCTAGGTGTACGCAAAGATGATTTTAAACAGGTGAGGTGTTTAACAACTGAGCTTCCTACAACAACTCAACAATATCTCCTCTAAATTCCTCAGACTCAGTACAGCCTCTATTGCTCCAATCATCACCCACATAATAAACCTCTCCATCAGCCAGGAGCATGTCCCACAAGACTACAACTAGTGAGACTCACCCCTCTGTATAAAAAAGGAAGTAAATTAGACCCCGGCAACTACCACCCTGTTTCTATTCTATGTTCTATCTCCATGGTTATAGAGAGGTTTAGAACAGGTCTAGAAATATGTTGCAGAAAAGAAATAACGAAAATGTCTTCAGAACATCACCTAGATTTTTTTCATTTATTATTATTATTTTTTTTATTGTATTTAATTATTTTCATTTTCCCAAAAAAATATCAAAAATAAATGAAAAAAGTAATTGAAAAAACACGGCCCCTCGCGTATTAGGGGGGCGGTAGGAGACGGGTGAACCAAGGACGGGTGTTTTTGATTAATCTAACATAACATAAAAATGGAGTTTGAAGTTACAATGGGTTTGTATAGGAAGGGGGCGTGTCTGATAAAATGAATATCTAATATCTACATACTGAATCAAGCAACTTAAAAACTGTCTGCGGGGCTCACAAAAGCCTGAGTAGACGATACAATCACCAAAAGTTTTTTTGAAAGTGAAATATCCCTTTAAGCCTATTATATCCTAAACTGAGCTGTTTAACATAAATTACGTTCCAATACATTACCATATTTACAACAATACATTCAAACAATAACATAACGCGCGCGCACACACACACACACACACACACACACACACACACACACACACACACACACACACACACACACAGTTCTCCACAACGATCTAAAGTGTAAGTTTAACTTACTCAGTAAAAAAGGAAAGTTGAGCCAAAAAGTTTTAATCCAGTGACTGATCTGTTCACGTCCACAGCTCTGATGTAGACAGAATGGCAGACACGTTTCAGATCAAGAACGAAAGTAAAAAGTTAAGTCTGTCTGCTGCCTCTTGGGATGCTGCCAAGAGGCTCTCCCAAAGAACCACCAGTGTTGCCAGGTCCATGAAAACAAGCCCAAAAGAAGCGAATATAGGCCACATGAGCACATTAAACCTGTATGCAGTTTACAATCGGCTGTTTGAAAATAGCTGATCTACAAGTTCACAACATGTTGCATGTCGATCTGCTATTTTCCCAAAAAATATTGGGAAAAAAATGAAGAATTTTAAATGTTTTAATAACACAAATCTGGTTACCGCTGAATACTTTATTAACAGTTTGCAACTTGTACAGAGGTACACGGTACAGTTTCTGTTTATGATGATTGTTAAAAGGATAACACTGGGGGCGTTTCCATTGTGGTCCTGGGTATTGAAGTATCTTCCAGCCATAGTCATACATAAAACTGGGCCAGAACTCAACTTATTGAATAATACAAATAAGTGGTTAAAATGAGAAGTCTGCCAAATGTTCCATAAAGGGCACGACAGGTAAAGGGTGGGGGGATCTGGCCATTTGCATTGGAAAGTCAGCTCCAGGGACACAGACAAACACCTCTCCTTGGATAACAAAAGAAACATGTGTTTACCTCTAGAATAGAAGTTTTTGTCTCATTGTATTCACTTCGTTTGAAGCTTGGCACCATGTGGATCTATTTAACATACCTGTTTGCCATTGTCTCCCATAACCCCCTTCAGGAACAGTGTTACCAGACTTATTTAAATCACTGGGGTAAAACACCAGGTTACTAAGATGGTATTATCTTTTGGTGAAAACATATACTGAAGTTAAAATGAATAAAGTATTTAACTATGGCCTGTGTAGTTTTAATATAGGTAAAAGCCAGGAGAAGTAAAACGTATTCACTTTGAATTGATTATGTGTCATTAAAAGCCTCATTGAAGTTAACTATTGTTTACAGATGAATGGGGATGTAATTCTTGGTATCATTCTAAAGTGTATAATGTGCAAAGTATTAATCTAATAACAAAACTTCATTGTGAAATATGGTTCTGTACTGAAAGTAGATATTGTTGAATTGAGTTCCATGCATTGTGTGATCTAGTATAATATGCGCAGCTCAGCTGTCCGCTCCGGCCACGACGGATCAGCTCCTGATTGGTTGAAAATGAGGACTAGGAGGAGCTCTGGCTAAGGAGCGCCTTTTAAACCTTTTGTATATATACTTGTTGTTTTGTGAGTAGCAGTGTGCTGCTAATTCTGGACCCTCTGCAGTAACCATTTTGATGCTCCTGGTCGACAAATAAAGGCAGGAGGAAACCTTATCACCTTCGGATTTGCTGTCTCCCTTTGTTCTAACACTCTCACTAAAGGCTTGCGTTCTTCCACGTTTATTTCCACGGTGTGTTCACACATCAGATACATCAGTATTCAATTCATCAAGACATTTAAAGATATACAATAATAAACAAGACATAATCAGTAGCAATAAACGTAGTCCTATGTAAAGTAAACAGTTGGGGGGGTCTGGTGTTAAGCTTAGAGGACTTTTCTAGGACCAGTAAAATAATTACAGACATGTGCTCTTTTATGGCGGTTTAGAAGGAGAGTAAGGAGTCACACTTGTTGATGTTTGTTTCCCATTAGAAGTGTCATCACCTGTGATAGCACCCATGTGATTTACATGATTCAGTGCCCCCCCCTATAGCATATGTTGGCAAAACTACTCGTAAATTAAAACAACGCATCAGTGAGCACAAAAGTTCAATACGCAGGAATGATCGCGGCTATCCTATGGCTATCCATTTGAATGATGCTAAACATGACATATCCTCCTTTAGATTCCAGGGGATAGAACCGATCCAGAGGCCACCTAGTGATGATATGATATGGACCAAAGAGAAGAGAAGCCTACTGGATCTTCAAACTCCAGACACTGACCCCAAAAGGCTTGAATGATGACTTTGTATAGCCTACTTATGTTATGTTTGTTATTAGTCATGCGTTATTTGGATGGACTTATATGTAATAGACCTGTGCTTTTAATTTGTTGGAGACTTGTGCTTTATTTGAACATTTTTACCTTTATTCTCACTGTGTGTCTTTTTATTATTATTGGGTCCACTAATAATATCTCTTCTTTTATAGACATTGAAGATCCGATGACTTGTACAGGCCCTTTTCTCTGCTATTCAGATCCGTAATTACTAATTAGTGTTGCCGTGACCCAGAAAAAAAAAAGTATTTTGTGAATGGGATTGGTGTTGCTTTAATATGATGGTGATGGGAGTGTCTTTAGGTCTGAGATTGCGGGTGCAGCCAATGGGATGCATGTCCGATGACCTTAATTCTGGGGGTGTGGCCTTTAAACTGTTTGGTGGTTTTTTTGTGTCCTGATGAAGGTCTAACGACCGAAACGTCGAAAGAGCTCAATTTTTTTGCAAGTTTGTGACGGTGTGCGGGTCCTATTCTTTAGTTTAACCATCAGAGATCTCCTCCTAAATTAATACAAGATTTCATTAATGTACAAGTGCTGCAAGCTTGTAGCCTATCTGTTATTTTTGAACAATCTTTAAAGCGTTTTTTTTTACACAAATCTTCTCTTCTGGGGGTCCCTGGCACAAAACATTTTCAGATCGGGGTCCGCGGCCAAATACTTTTGAGGGTCCTTCGCACGAAAAAGTTTGAGAACCACTGGTTTAGAAGGCATTTGTAGAATCGGCCTCAGGTCTTGGGTTAACACTAAATAAAGAGACAACTACACCTGTAGTATTTATTAGTTACTTTCCACCACTCATGGTAGGGGTCCTCTACCATGAGTGGTGGAAAGTAAGGATAATTCCTTTTAACAGGACGTTCATGAAAGTCCTTGCGGGCTTGTTTCCAATGAGGGCCTGTGAGCAAATAGGGGTTAAGAGTCTTGCTCAGGGACAAATTTCATTTCATCGACACATGTGCTGGCGTGGCCTGGAATCCAACCTGGGGCAACCAGGGCCTCTGGCTTCCTAGGCGGGCTCACTAACCACTCAGCTATGGCCGCCCCTAAATAAATAGTACTAAATAAGAAAAAGAAGTTGCGCATCAACAATGGGTTTTCAGTGAAGTGCTTGACCCAAAGTCCAGTATACATGAGCCTCTGAGGAAGGCTCATAGCCGAAACGCGTATAAGCGTTCATTTTTATTGGTGTGCCAATAAAAATAAGTGGAAATGTGAGTACTTTGTCCTCCATTTAATTGCATTTTTTGGATCTGCTTTTGTGCTACTTTTTTTTTAAATTCCTTTTTTGAAATAAGAAGTATTACTTGTTGTCTAGCATGACAAAAGACAGTAGGCCTATACGTCTCAGAGGCACCATGTTTGTTTAAAAGACCACAAACAACCGTTGAATTCAACCTCCCTCTCTCCCTCCCTCTCTCTCTCTCTATTATATTATTGGTATAAAAAGGTCTTAAAAGTCCTTAATGTATGTGTCACTTTACTGTCATTCTGGGGACCCCCAGATGAGAGGTTGAAAACCACTGCTGTAGAGCAGTGGCTCTCAACCTTTTCAGGCCTCAACCCCCCAAAATAATCATATTTGAACTGGGGACCCCCCAAAATAATCATATTTGAACTGGGGACCCCCCAAAAGAATCATAGTTGAACTGGGGACCCCCCAAAATAATCATAGTTGAACTGGGGACCCCCCAAAAGAATCATAGTTGAACTGGGGACCCCCCAAAAGAATCATATTTGAACTGGGGACCCCACAAAAGAATCATAGTTGAACTGGGGACCCCCCAAAAGAATCATAGTTGAACTGGGGACCCCCCAAAATAATCATAGTTGAACTGGGGACCCCCCAAAATAATTATAGTTGAACTGGGGACCCCCCAAAATAATCATATTTGAACTGGGGACCCCCCAAAAGAATCATAGTTGAACTGGGGACCCCCCAAAATAATCATAGTTGAACTGGGGACCCCCCAAAAGAATCATAGTTGAACTGGGGACCCCCCAAAAGAATCATAGTTGAACTGGGGACCCCCCACACTGACAAGCACTTAAATTGTAGGAGTTGAGGCATTACATTTAGTTTGACTCAGATAAATATTGTGAAAATAGCAGATCTACAAGCTTGTAGATCTGCTATTTTCACAATGTGTGCCTCTCTCTCATATTATTTGACAATGTGTCCAATGATTGACCTGTTTTTATAGTTTAGTTGTTGATTACTTTTGATGCAGTAATGGTCTTATTTTAGGGGTAAAAGGGTCTTAAAAGTCCTTCAATTGTCACTGTACTGTCTCTGAAGAAAAGAGGAACCTCTGCTCTGCTGTAGAGTGCATGAGTCACATACAGGAAGACCTCAAAAGGCATGTTGTCTCAGCAGTCATTTAAATGAGTCAATATCATATTCCTTCTTTAGACAAACCAAGTGTTAATATCATGTTAAGTATATATATATATATATATATATATATATATATATATATATATATATATATATATATATATATATATATATATATATATATATATATATCATAAACTGAGCTGTTGAACATAAATGACGTTCCTAATGCATTACCATATTTACAACAATACATTAAATTGAATACATAAAACATAACACAAACACAATTCTCCACTGCTGTTAACAAAGGACAATAAAGTGTAATTTACTCAGTTTTCACGTCGTAAAAAAGGAAAGTTGAGCCAAAAATGTATTCCGGACAGTGATGAGTAACGAAAAAAATTCACGTCATAAAAAAGAACGAACGAGATGTGGTCGAAATCAAGGAGACTCCTGCAGGATCCAGGAGGGTTGGCAGCCCTACTACATATGTGACAATTTGGTATTAAAAAGTTTTTACAACTCATTCAATTGTAACTATAAATGTGCAGATAAGTGCCTTGATCGCACCAGAGTGTAGATAAAGAGAGTAAAGACACGCTTTGATCTCGCCGCTAACCGGAAGTGACGTTGACGTAGCCCTCTGTAGTTCCAAACATTCTGCTCCTCCGTCCAGCTCCATTCATATTATCCCGGTTTTGAGACTCAAGCTCACTGGTAAGTTGATGAAATTACTTTATTTTTTTTGCAACACTGGTTAGGCAAGGCATAGGGACGACAGATTCAGCGTTATAAAGAGAAATCATAGTGTTATTTTATGTAATGGGCTTTATGTTTATCTTAAGAAAATAGCCCATCGATCTGATGCATTGATGGAAAGCACCTCTTCCAGTAATAACCAGTGGAGCTAACGTTACATGTATTGGTGTGCGATCATGAAAATCATGTAAGTCACTAATATTATATTTGTTTAGGTTTGATCCAGTAGTTTTAGTTAAGTCTGTAATCTTTAATTTACGGTGTATTTCATGCTTAATTGACAGCACAAGCACATGGTAGTTTGGCCTGCTTGTTCACACTCTAAACCAGGTTACAGTGATATACATGTTCATATTGTGTTTGTTCGCATTTATAGTAGCCTAATCCTTGGTGAATTGAGCACTTTGCATGGCCTTGTGGATGCAGGAGTAGCAGGTTGAGTTTAGATTTGATGCCAATGCAACAACTGCAGTCCAGAATATTTCTCATTTTGTAGCCTGACAATATAAACTGGCTCAAGATGGCGGGGGGGGAATAGAAAAAGAAAACACATACTGTATTTAAATTAAATATACAGTCATCTTTAACCATTTCAAATAACGAAATATGATTTGTAACCATCTAGTCTAAATAAAATGTACAATCATGTGTATACGATTATAATTTATGGCACCTATGAAGTCCCATGTGGTAATTGAGCAGGGACCAATCAGTGAGCCACCTCCCCAATGAATGCCTGGTGATTGGTCACATCCAGATTGTTAAATTGCTTAATAGATGTCTGAGTGAGGTTTATTTTATGTTTGACATTCAGTGGTGGCAGAGGTAGGTGAATGTGGTGTTTTATAACGTCCATTTAGTCTGGTTTGATTACAGTTTACCAATTTTGTTCTAATGTTTGAGTTGGCTAAACGCTGCAGTGCATTACTCTATTGATTGCCTTTCTCTTCCCTCAGGCCTGTTAATGTGTCCTGCATGGTTGTGGCTATGGCACTGAAGTTTGAGTCAACACTAAGGGAGGCTAGTATTAGTTGGTTGGTTGACTTGTGTGTACCATTATCATTCTCTACCTCCACGTCCTTGGACACTGTTTTTGGTGAAGAGACACCTTCTCTTGGAGAGCCTCTGTTAACATACAGTCAGGCTTGGCAACTCTACGTTGTTTTTTTCATTATTATTTTTAATTAATTTCAAATCAGAACCACCCTGTGTAAAGTGTCAAAGTTACCACAAACAAGACGACACATTTTCTCACATTTCTGCTCCATAGAGCCATTCTAATGTCAATCCTACAAAGCAAACAATAATCATACATGACTCGTAATTTTGTTTTCCCTGTATCATTTATTCACATCACGCTAATGGGCTTAAATCAGAACAATAGCCCCCTGAAGACCCAAATGCTGTTCTGAAAAAAGCAGGTTATTCCTAATTATTTTATGACTTGGCTAAATCACGTCTCTTAGGGTTAGGGTTAGGGTTAGGGTTAGGCCAGAAAAAATAAGCCATCCCTGTTTCAGCGTCCAGGTCGGGGATCAGAGCTGAAAGGTTGGTGTCAGAGGTCCCCTACTGCCAAGGGGGCTGGAGCACAGAAGGCAAGAGCAGTGCCAAGGTACAGTAGCGTATTCGATCTCCTTACATTTCTGCTCCATGCAACTTATTTTCCCCTGAACAGGGGTTGCAGATTTGTTTAGACGCATTGGAGACACTGGCAGAGTGATGGAGAGACGCAGATGCTGGTGCAGTGACGACAAAGGTGTTCAGTGGAGCCCCTGTAACAGTGGGGCGGTGCTGCTGCAGTTGGTGTGGTGATGATGAAACTATGACATTAGAATGACAGAATGTTGTTTGAAATTAGTCAGTCATTCTTAAATCTACCATAAACAAGGAAACATATTTATTTTTGTCCTGATGCATTTTCTACTTTACCTTTTTTACTAGGAACGATGGCGACTCTGGCTGACTGAGGGACAGGCTGACAGAGCGATGCAGAGGCTTGTGGTGCGACGACAAAGGTATTCACTGGAGCCCGATGTTGTGGCAGTTGTTGTGGTGATGATGAGGCTATGATATTAGAATGGGAGAGAGTGTTGTTTGAAATAAGTCAACGTCATTCTTAAATCTACCATAAACAAGGAAACATATTAATTTTTTTCCTGATGCATTTTATACTTTACCTCTTTTACTAGGAACGATGGCGACTCTGGCTGAGTGAGGGACAGGCTGACAGAGCGATGCAGAGGCTGTTGGTGCGACGACAAAGGTATTCACTGGAGCCTGGTGCTGTGGCAGTTGTTGTGGTGATGATGAGGCTATGACATTAGGATGTGATAGAATGTTGTTTGAAATTAGTCAAAGTCCTTGTCAAAGCTACGATAAACAAGGAAACATTTGTTTTCATACCATTTCATGGTTTACCTATTTGTCTAGGAGCAATGGAGAGGCTGGTGGAGTGATGGAGAGACTGGTGGAGTGATGGAGGCGCTGGCAGAAGGATGGAGAGGCTGGCGGAGCGAGGGAGAGGCTGGAGGGGTGATGTAGAGGCTGCTGTAGCATTGACAGAGCTGGGCACTGCGGCTACTGAAATGATGGAGTGCTTGAGTTGATGGGGTGATGATGTAGCTGTAATATTAGAATGTTGTGGTAACTGGCACTTGACATGATTTTCGGACACATTTCAAACAAGACTCAAATTTCCTTAACCACAGGACTGAGCTTGTACAGTGTTATCATCAATGAAACTCAAATAACCATAATAACAAAAAAACAGACTATACCTGCTGAAGCTGAAGCCATCCTAGGTGCTGGGGCATTTGTAGGAGCTAAGGTCAGACCAAATTCCTGCATAACGACCATCATGGTTTTTGATGGGGGCCTGCTTGTTGTAGGCCTAGATGTTGCTTGGCCTGGCTGGTCTTTCTTTGCCCTCTTTGTCTGGCTTTTGCTTCCAAGGTGACCGCTACCAGAAGGCACTTTGCTTCTTTCAGCCCTGATTTGCTTTGCCACGATTCTCAGCCTCAGTCTGATGTATCTGTCGGCAATTTTAGTTTTTACATCATGGCATAAGGGAAGCCTGCTGTCCAATCGACTAGCCTCTCTCTTCAGAAAACCCACAGCATCTGGGAGCTCCATCAGCGAGGCACTGGTCTTAGTTCGGAACAGCTGTTCGGTTTGCTGAACTAGATCAAAGGCGTCTTGCGATGGCCGGCAAAGAGCACCTGGCTTGAATTCCTTCAGTCTCAGCAAGACACTGTGCTCTCCTTCAGGGCTGTCATTGTGTTTGATTGACTTTTGGCATTCATCACAAATCTTAGAATATCTGACCACCCTATTTACAATGTAGCCTGCGAGGTGGTAGAGCGCACAGCTCTCAGTTTTTGACATTTGTTGTGTAGGGCTGCACTCCAACAGCGGCTCCATTCTGAGGCCAGGAGTGGGAATTGTCTCCTTTGTGTCCAGGAAGTCTGCCAAAAGGCTGTTGTCGTCATCCTGGTAGCTTCCTGATTTGACTGTCGTGAGAAATTGTCCCACTGTTATTGTCCTTAGGGCCTGGTGAAACTCCACCGGAGTTGGGACTGGATTTCTCTGTCGGATGCAGCCGAACAGATTTTCAAGACAGTCTTGGGTGAACCTGCTGGTCAACACAAATGTGTGTCCTTGGGCCAGCATCTCTTCCTGGATTGACAATATTGTTTTTGTTGCCATCACAATACCCATTTGCACAGGCTTCCAGCTACCCGGTTGGCCAATCTTCAGCCCAGTGAAGAGCTGGATCATGTCCTGGAGGAAGGTGATGGCCTGTTGGTATTGCTCCATCTTGTGCGTGCTCAGTGCCATTACTGGGTGACGAGAGGACATGAGGTCGAACCAATGGTCCACCTGCTGCAGGAACCATGCTGTTGTCAAGAAAGAGGGGGGTCGTTGTTGTTGCTCCACCATATATTTCAGGCCAGCACTTGTTGCCTTGCTAAAGACATTCAGTGCTGGGCCAACCTTCATCTTGTCAAAATGACTAAGCTGAAGGGATTTGCAAGACAAATTTGGAGCAATTTTCAAAACCATCCTCTCTTGAAAAGCCACCAAGTCTTCCAGTGGAGCAATTGACACTTCATCGGAGGTGAGGTTCTCCTCTACCGTAGCTGGTGGGATTTTGAACGTCTGTCTACGGACCAGGGCATTCCTCAGGTTCTTCACCAGATGTGGGACATCTGGCATGAAGTGCAGCCTCCTGTCTGGTCTTTTTGGATGTGGGACAGACGTGTGGTTGTGATCCACACCAAAGGCCTTCCACATTGCCCTGTTAGGACTGCCCATGTCGGAAGTGACATTACTCACATGCAACCCTATGGAGGCTGCCCTTTGTATGATGTCCAGGATGATGGGCTTGTAACATTTCCCATCAGTGGAGTTGCTACTGTAGTGGTAAGCCACAACTTGTTTCCACCTAGTCGTGCTCCCTGACAACATGAAGACAAGGGCATGTGTAGCCTGTCCTGTGTGGCCTGGCAGTGTAACATCGCCATACAGCTTCCCTGTTCCTAGGTGAAGCTCCACGCCTGGTGTGATTGACATTTCATCCAGCGTCAGCACACACTCCCTCTCCATCTCAATCAGGCCATCTACCTTTGGCTTAAGCATGTCAAACACACTCACTAACACTCCTGGTTCCATTTGTAAGTGTTGTAGCCGCCTTTGCAGGGTTCTGATGTCCGGGAGAGGCAACTTCATAGACTGAAGCAGCCTGTAGCCTGTTGAGCCTGTGGCAAAACGGATGTGTATGGCCTTCTTCACAGTGTCCTTTCCCCATCTCATTTGCCTAGTACTCTTCATCCCAAGTGCTTTTGTCTGATCTTTAGTAAAAACTCCTGCCAACTTCATTTCCATGACAGATTGCTTTTTGCGTAGAACCGCATTGATTCTTTTCTGCCTGTTTAGGGCTGCTTTTAATGACCTTGTTTTATCCCTTTCCTTTTCCAACTCCTCCCTTGGGTCGCTGGCTCCTGGCTCGCATGGAGGCTCCACGTGCATTGCTCGCTCACTAGTTTCTGGTAAGCCCCTCTCTATCTCCTCACAGATATCACCTTCTTGTCTTTGTTCTCTTCCATTGGCCCCTGGCATGCTCCTCTCATTCACCTCACTCTCCTCACAGACTTCACCTTCCTGTCTCTGTTCCCCGTCATTGGCACCTGGCATGCTCCTCTCATTCTCCTCACAGTCTCCACTATCCTCTTTCTCTGTTCCCTCTCTTTCCCTTCTCTGCCTTCCTTCAGTGTCTGGAATGATGACATGGCATTGTTAGTGTAACAGGGGAGTAGACAGTCACTGAAATTTGAAATATTTACATTATGACTTCCAAAATATTCATACCAAAGTTAATTTTCACATATGTGTGTTCACCAGCCGCTACATGAACAGGAGGTGGTGGTTCAGGGGTGGTTCTGCACACAGGGGCCTTCCTCCTCTTGGGCAGAGGTCGATGTGCAAAGATCGTAGGCACTGCATTGTCTTTTAATTTGAGTTTGCCGTTTCTAGTGTGGGTGAATTCCCCTCCCTCAAAATGTGCCTGCAGAATTGCTTGTGAGTTTAATTTCCACACACATTCCAGAATTGTCATACCATTTCATTGTAGTCATGTGCAGAACATTGAATCTTGATCCACAATTGAAATATCCAAATGTAGTGTTAACAAACAACTACCTCACAAAGTTTTGTGTTGTTGACGTCAGTTATTGTCAGGTTTGCCCTCCCAACTTGGATCACCCACTTGTTTCTCCTCTGTTTGTCCTTAGGGAACCCATACATTCGGATGCCCTTCTCGGACCGGCTGGGACATCCGACTGCCACGCAGCCAACCATGGTATAACAATTATCTGTAAAAGTGTTACATATAGATGGTTACAACTAAATGTCAAAGGGATATTTCACTTTCATATATATGGTTACAACCAAATGTCAAAGAGATATTTCACTTTCAAAAAAACGTTGCGTCGTTTCATTGTCTACTCAGGCTTTTGTGAGCCCCGCAGACAGTTTAAGTTGCTTGATTCAGTATTTAGATATTTGATATTCATTTTATCATACACGCCCCCTTCCTAAACAAACCCATTGTAACTTCAAACCCCATTTGAACCATGTTAGATTTATCAAAAACACCCGTCCTTGGTTCTGTTGACTCAATACTGCCCTCCTAATACGTGAGGGGCTGTATTCTTTCGATTTCTTTTTTCATTTGTTTGATTAAATTTTTTTATAGTAATCTTTTTTCATTTTCCAAAACAAATACAAAATAAATGAAAAAAGTAATTGAAAAAACACGGTCTCCTCGCGTATTAGAAGGACAATATCAGTCACCAGAACCAAGGACTGGTGTTTCCGATGAATCCATCATGTCCATCATGGTTAAAATAGAGTTTGAAGTTACAATGGGTTTGTATAAGAAGGGGGCGTGTCTGATAAAATCAATATCAAATATCTAAATACTGAATCAAACTTAAAAACTGTCCGGGGTGCTCCCAAAAGCCTGAGTAGACTATTAAATGACCCAAAATTAGTTTGAAAGTGAAATATCACTTAACAGTAAAACACCAAGTTTCCCACAGATGCATAGATCTGATCAACGATGTAATGGAATGAACAATTAACATTGTTGCGACTGATAGCAATCTCCAATGAATTGATCAGCCAGCAGGCTAAGCCTGGGAGATAAAAACTGTATGACGCGCACATGAAAAGGACTTACGCCCAACCAGAAGCTCAAGTTTAAAAAATTTTACTTCAGTGTCACCAAATTTTACAATTACATGTTAATGTTTCCAATAACTATGTGCCAAGAAATAAGTTAAACAGTGAGGAAAATGCAAAATGCGGTCAACAAAGTATACCTCTCCCAGCTCACCCTACCCCCACAGTCAAACCAGCCATAAAGGTGAGCAGGTGAGTGCCATTACTTATAGCCGCTGGAGGCTACCCACAGAGACACTCCCACCATCAAGGTGCCAATGAGGTGCCTACATCTATCGGTGCCCAAATACAAATACAAAACCCCATTTGGCTCCTACAAACATAGTCGAACATCTTTGGAAATGGGATGGTAAAAAGCTCTTGACTAGATGTGTGCTGATATAGCGATGATCCACTCCATAATAATCTCTTTGTTCCTTCTAGGATGAAATGCTGGAGTGCAGGGGCCAGGAGCTTGATATATATTGTTTTGTGTGTGTGTGTGTGTGTGAGAGAGTCTTTAACTGTGAATAAAAGGTTGTATTGAATGCTAGTGGTTGCCTTGTGTATTCTGAACTATTTACTGAATGATTTGTTTGAGCAGATGCTGGCATGATAGATATTTGATATTAGTTGCAACATAGTTTAAACTAAATTCAGTTTAGCACCGCCATCTAGAGGCCAATTTACAGTGTGTGCTGTCCAAAGAGCTACCTGTTGAGATGTGGACCAGGGATGTGGACCAGGTACTGATCAGATCTTCAACTTCAAGGTCACCAACTGGGCTGAAATGGCTGAGAATGAGAGAATCGTGATTCATGTGTCATCCCTATGAGCATTACAGTATAATAGTACATGATGTATTCTAAATTATATAATGAACAGATAAAGGGTCGGAATTAAAGGGCTAAGATATACAGTGGTGGAAAAAGTACTCAAATGTTTTACTTGATGAAGTACTCTTTTTTTTTTTTTTTTTTAACTTTGTCTTTAAACTTTGTCTTTATTTTTCAGACAACAAAACATACATTCAAAAGGAACTTCACAAAAAAAACAAAAGGCAAACCCAACAAACAACTGAAGAAATAGACAATACAGTAAAAGGAAAGTAAAAAGGAAAGGGACAATACAGGGGGGGGGGGGTATACACTATTCATTTTTACTCATATACAGATGCCATTTCTCCCAACGTTTCTCAAATATCTCTGCCTTAATCCTTAGATTATAAATCATTTTTTCCATCAGACATATTTCTTCAATAATAGTACACCAATGCTCCTCTCTAGGAGGGTCTGTTTTCAGCCATTTCTTTGTGATGGCTTTTTTTAGCTGCCAGTGTCAAGATTTTGAACAGGTAAACGTCCTCATGTCCTATTATGTCCTCTGGTGTCAATCCGAGATATAAAATCCGGGGATCATAGACAATATTGTAACCCATTACTTCCTCCAAAATCCGGAGAACACTGTCCCAGAATGACTGTATTTTCTTACAAGACCAGAATATGTGTTAATGATTGGCGTTCAGATGACCACAATACTGCTGCTTACTCAGTTGTTTACTTTTGATTTGAGGTGTAATAAAAAAACGTATCAAAATTTTCCACCCAAATTCCCTCCATTGCTTAGAGTTTGTTGAAGATTGTTGTGTATCATAGAAATGTCTTAGCTGTAGGAATCTGAACATGTCACCATTTTGCAAATCAAACTCCCTCTTGAGTTGCTCAAATGATTTGAAGTGTTGACCCTCTAGAAGTGTACACATAGCTGTTATTCCTCTGTCTCTCCATCTTTCATACGTCTTATCTAGTTCCCCAGGTCTGAATTGCGTATTATGGGAGGGCCAGATCAGGAGTTTACTGTCACCTGTCAATTTATACTTTTTAACAACATCATGCCATATTCCCAATGTTTCGCTTATAATAGAATTGTCTCCCTTAGACTTTTTTCCACATAACATGGCCTGAGGAGGAACTCGACCCACACCCACCTCAATGTCCTTCCACCTGGATACATAATTTGGGGAGCACCAGTATACGATGTACCTCAATTGTGCAGCATAATAGTATTCTTTGAAATTTGGCAGTGCTAGTCCCCCATTTTCCTTATCTAGTTGAAGAGTCTTGAGTCTTACCCTGGGTCGAGCTCCCGCCCAAACAAACCTGGAGATCAACTTATCTCACGCAGAGAACTGTGAATCTGGTATTTTAACTGGGAGTGACAAAATATGAAGTACTCTTTTACAAGTAAAAATCCAGAATTAAAAATTGACTTGAGTAAAAGTACAAAAGTATTGGTATAAAAATGTACTTAAAGTACCAAAAGTAAAAGTACTAAAATGTTTGAAAATAGCAGATCTACAAGCTCACAACGCGTCACGACGTGTTGTGAGCTTGTAGATCTGGTATTTTCAAATAGCCTAGGTATAAAATAAGGCTAAAGTGGTTAATGTATGTTTTATAATGTAATCATTTATATCTGCAAAGTAAGTTTTAAAATAATTGTAGTGGAGTAAAAGTAAAAGTACTGAAAAATGTAAATACTCCAGTAAAGTAAAAGTACCTCTAAATTGTACTTAAGTACAGTATTTAGTTACTTAGTTACTTTACACCAGAGTAGTTGAAATTATTATTATTCTACTACTCTGCTTTACACCACTGAAGATACAGTAGTATGAACAGTATAAATGCTAGAAATTTGCTAATATACTGTATGTATTGTAGGTGGTGAGACGAAGGAGGAGCCCGGCCAGGAGACAACCCACAGAGCCTAGTCCCTCCACGTGCCAGAGCCTCCCCGAGTCCCGGCAGAGTATTTCCGGAGAAGCGGACTGAGTGGCCCTGTCTTGCCCTATAGGACTGACCGTGGGTAGCTACTGGGACGTAAGTCGGGGCTTGATCAACCCTGGCTGGGTCACCTGGGTGAGGGTGTATGTTGCGAGACCCGAAACATCCTATGACCCCAGGCTACAACACTGATGATACGTCCCAGGTGCATCCATGTGATGTTTTTCGTTATAGTTATTCTATTTATAGTGGCTCATAGGAATTTATAGACTACGTGACAACCAGGAATAGATTGGTGACCACCGGAGAGACGGGTGACAGCCGGAATGTAGACGGCATCCGGGAGCAGTTTGGGTTGGCGCCCCAGTCTGTGTCTTCCGTGAGGAAGAAGCCCAACAAATCCACGGTGAGGCCTTTGGGAGGACCATTCAAGTAAGACGCAAGGGAGCCTGCAGTACCACCACGGGCCATGGTGGTCATTGCAGTACCATCACGGGCCAAGACACCATCACACCAGAATGAAATGTTTGGAGCAGGGGAGTCTGGTGCAACGCTCAGGTCCTGGACCTGGTGAGACGAAGGAGGAGCCCGGCCAGGAGACAACCCACAGAGCCTAGTCCCTCCACGTGCCAGAGCCTCCCCGAGTCCCGGCAGAGTATTTCCGGAGAAGCGGACTGAGTGGCCCTGTCTTGCCCTATAGGACTGACCGTGGGTAGCTACTGGGACGTAAGTCGGGGCTTGATCAACCCTGGCTGGGTCACCTGGGTGAGGGTGTATGTTGCGAGACCCGAAACATCCTATGACCCCAGGCTACAACACTGATGATACGTCCCAGGTGCATCCATGTGATGTTTTTCGTTATAGGCCTGTACAGTTTGGACTAGTATGAATGGTGCTATAGTGAAATATTAATGTCAAGACTAGGCTAGGACGCCTGAAGGTACAATATTAATATGATGTACACATTCTAGACAGTAATATCTATAGTGTTTCTGTCTTTATAGCCACATATAGGCTTTTGTCATGGGCTAATGTTAAATGTGAAGCACAATATAACACTCAGGCAGTTTAACTTATTCGGTGACATCATTAATTCGTGTCCTTGTGTGATGTTGTTAGTCATTT
>NW_027660907.1:0-10000 GCF_963280865.1 Gymnoscopelus braueri
CTCTCCTCACAGAAGTGTTGCTGCTGCTATTAATACCTTCTGCTGTTATTCTGACACGCTTAATGAATAATACATGGCAACGCTTTTAACCTGAGATTGTGTTGCATGTTGTACAGAACATCACATCACTGAATGACTGGAGTTCACACACACACACAGCTAGATCACCCCTCCTCTCCTCTCCTCTCCTCTTCTCTCCTCTCCAACCCCTCCACCCACAGTCATTTTTAAACATTATTTACAAGACATGGTGTGTGCTGTGTGAGAGAGAGAGAGAGAGAGAGAGAGAGAGAGAGAGAGAGAGAGAGAGAGAGAGAGAGAGAGAGAGAGAGAGAGAGAGAGAGAGAGAGAGAGAGAGGGTTTCCTTTCTAATCAACTACTGTGTGTCCACTTAACACATAGTTGACTATGTGTTAAGTTGACTATGTGTCGGACCGGGGTGTATTGTCCTTGTATAATGTGTTTGCTTTGCGTAATGTTTTATATAAAGCACGTTTTGTTTTATTTAAGAATGTTTTATATAAAGTTACCTTGTTGTTGAAATGTGCTTCACAAATAAACGTACTGCAAAAATAGAAATCCTCAAGCAAAGTATAGTATTAAAGCCTTTTTACTTAAAGTTGTACAATGCAAAATCACAACTAACGATTTTTAGCAACCTCTGCTGGTCACTACCGTCACTGCATACAATTTCCCTAGTCCTCGATTACCCAGAATTCCATTCGTTTTCACCGGAAGCCGGAAGCGTTTCAAAAAGCGATCTTTTAATTGTTTTATACTATCTACGGATCGTTTCTCTTAGCCAGTGGAGCATTAGTTACCATGAGCTGTGCTTTCTTTTTCTGTTCTTTTTCGATCTTCCAATCCTACATTATCTTAAAATCAGCGTGAGGTTCCTTTTTGTTAATAGCGCGGTAGTTCCTGGCCAAACAGGAAACCGTTGCGGTAGTTCCTGAGGACGTCGGCCACGACGTCATGACGTTGGCCAGGAACGTCATTTTCCCGGGAAAGTCCCCCCCGTACACGTTCAATAGAAAATATATAAATAAAAGGCTTCCGGGGGTGAAATTCACGGAGTGGGTGTTGTGAAACTTTTGCCACTCGCAAAAGATATACAATTTAACTTTAGTTTTGTTGAAAACGTTACCTAGTATTACTTTAAAGGACAACTATACATATTTTTTTCCCTGGATTCTGTGGCATTTCTTCCTTGGCCTAGTCGGGATGTGCATGCAAAATGTCACGGCAATCGGACACTGCGTTCATGATTTGAGGCCTTTAGTAGGGGAGGGCCGCTTAGATTGTAAAAATTTTCACCTTTCGGTCTTTTACTCGGCGATCGTTTTACCTACATATGTAATATTTTCAAGCAAAGAACCTACACATGTCTGCTATCATAAACCACTTAACGTTTTTCAATTGATAAAACAGGTCGTGAGTTATTAAACCGAAAGTGGACGCTGTTCCGACGTTACATTTTAAGCGCTTATCAGACTAATTGTAACAGCCATAGTTACAAAAGTAACACTGCTAAAAAACAGCATTAAACAAATCGTTTTCAGCTTAAATCAATTATATTCATTTCAAGCAACTGTTTTACATTGTTTTCATACCAAGGATGTGATAAGATAATGTATCAAACGTAAGGAATTTATTAAATCTTACCGGGATAGCAGTTTGAGTAAATTCCATGGGAAAATCCATTGATTACACCTAAACAGATGGGTGTTACAATCGGGTCGCTCTGTGCTCCACTGCTTTGGCTTTGTTTACAGAACAGAGCTAACGTGCATAGAGTAATAAAACGATGTAAACTGATGAAGAACAGATACATGCAGACAACCATGTGGATTTTAGCTCGACAACATTAAAGGAAATATTTGTAGACCAAAGATACTCAAGGTAATTTTTTTTACTAACTTTAAGATAAATCCGTTTTTCTGCGATAACTTTCTCTAGTCTGGATGAAAATACTTCCTACTTCCTGGGCACGTTCATTACAGCACTGGTCACATACTGATGTGATGACGTTATGAGAAGATTGACCAATCAAGAGAAAACATGCTTGTTGCAACCATGACGCGTTACAAACATGGCGGCTCTCCCCTACAAAACAGGCCAACTTTGGAAGCAAATCTTAGCCAATGAGGATGGAATATGTAAAATCCGATAAATTGTTTTGATCACATGACTATGGAGATACTGTGTACCGAAATGTATGATGTTTGGACAACATTTGTACATGTGTTTTGCAAAAATTGGCCTCCTAGTGGCGCTATAACGGACCATTGTGGTTCTGCCCTGACCTCCGTACCTTCGGCCTTGCGGGGACAAAAATAGACGGCTTATTGTGTAATCCTTTTTAAATTGTTTACCAATTACCCAAATGCCCTCGCCCCCAGTTAAAGTTTATAACAATAGAAAGCAATACAAGATTTTTTTTAACAATCATCTTTTAATTTTTATCATACAAACTAATAAAATAACCCTTGTTGTACAAAAACACAGTTGTCCTTTAAGTACAGTACTTGAGTATGTATGTACTTAGTTCCACCACTGACAATAACAGAGCCATTGAGCCATGCAGTGTCATTAGCTGTCACTAGCTGTCATTAGAGTGTGTGCGCGCGTGTGCGTGTGTGTGTGTGTGTGTGTGTGTCTCTGTCCGTCTCATTGATGATCCATTATGGCGTCACCACGCTCCACTAAACCTGAACACATGCATGACAATCAGTTCTTCATGGCCAAGATCATTTCATAGTTGTCACCGTCATCTCCATGGTTTATTCATTATAGTAAGAAATGTTCATTCTTTTTTGTACTTATTATTATTTTTATTTTGTTTTGACTTTTTGTTTTCAATTTTTAAGGGCTGAGTTTGTTTTTCTTTTGTTTTATGTGTTTTATTATAACAAAAAAAGTTCAGAAAAATAGCTTTTAGATCTGCCATGTTTGCTATTTTTGAAGACAAATAACCTTGTGACTTTCTTTATGATTTCAATTAGTTTCAGTCCGTTTTGTAAACGCACAATACAGTTGCAGATAGTTCTCTTTGTTCTCATCTTTACTTTTATTTCAGTTATAACTTCAATAATAGAAACAATAATACGCCCACACAGCACACTGCCTGAAGAAGGTCACCATCAGTGACCGACACGTTGCTTCTTTAATACATTGTGCTCCTGCATCATGCAGGTTGGCATTGTGCAGCGTATTATTTTTAATCTTTTTGTGCACTTGTTTGCCTACGCACCTGCTCTTAAGATGTGTGACTCTGGATGTTTTCTTTTTCTATGAGTTTTCATTATTTCCTTAGTTTTAAATAAAGGACGACTTCATCCATTTTCAGCCTTATCTTCATATAATTGGTCCTCACTAATGCTCACTATAATATGGTATCTGTGTACTAACTCCGTACTGACTGTGGACAGTTCAGAAACCTGCCCACCAGTGACATCATCGATGGGGAATCCAAGTGAGACTGCAGGCTTTCTATTCCTGGAAAGTTAGCAATAGAAGCCAATTGTTTCCCCATCAATAAAAATCTAAATTAAATTAATCTAAATCTGGTTGAAAAAAGAAACCTGCCTATTGATGATGTCACTGTTCGGCGGGTTTCTGAAGTGTCCAGAGCAGGCCTGGAATTTTGTCATTTTAAGGTCAAAGCCACTTGGCCTTCGGTATTGTAACCTACATTTAATTAGAGCACAAAGGTCAAATGCCAGGGCAGGAAGGCCATCAAATTTAACCATGATTTTGTCCACGGAAATAATTCATTCAATTTAATTTAATTTAACATTTTCAATAAATATTATAACTATCAGTGAAATAAGTAAATAAATAAACTGTTTATTTCACAAAAAGTAATATATAGGCATCAAGGCCGCTGTGGCCTTGATGAGGGGCATTTTTTTGAGAGGCAGAAGGCCAAACTGAGGGGCTACAGCGACCATGGCCTTCATGGCCTACATGAAATTCCGGCCCTGGCCCAGAGCCCTCCTACGAGACACAGAACAAGTAGAAGAAATGTTACCATTTTATCATCAGCATTACTGAGGACCAATTATACGAAGATAGGTTGAAAATGGGTGAAGTTGTCCTTGTACAGTATACACTATAATAAAGTTGGTAATCTCATCTATGGCAGTGGCGAGCAAACAAAATTGTCAACAAGGGGCCCTTGCTCCGCTACTACTGTTAACAGGCCATTTAAAAGGCTCACATTGATGCTGTGGGGCCACCTGCAGCCTGGGGCCCCCTGAACCATCATGGCTTTATGACAGGGGCCCCTGACTGACTGTCACACACTAATGTCTGTCTGACAGGCCGGAACACAGTGGAGGAAAGTACATGTTCAAAAGATTTTGACACATACAAAAAAACAATGCTTGTAGTTTAACGTTTACTCTAAAGTATATGTTAATGCCAATACGTTTATATTTTTTACTGAAGTACATTTTTTAATTCAGGCCTTTTACTTGTGACCATGTATTTTAATATATTGCTACTTTTACTTGAGTCAAAGTACAAAATACTGCATGAGTATTTTTCCCAGCACTGCATGAATATGTGAATCATCATCACGTCTTTATGACGGCCCCTAGCTGTTACCCACTAATGTTCGCCTAACAAGGCGGAACGTCGTGTCAATCTCTCTCTCTCACCCTCTCTCCCTCTTTCTTTCCCTCTCTCTCTCCCTCCATGCTGTAATGAAATTATGAAACGAAGACCAAATCATTAAACCATTAAGACCGGTAAAGCATCTGTCATTTTAAATGTTCACCACTTTAACCATTATCGTATACTTTGGCTATTTAAAAATAGCACAAGCTTCTAGATCTGCATTTTTTTGGAAACATCGTTATACTTTATATATATATAATTATACATTTTTCTCATGTCAAAGCCCCCCAAAATGATATGCATTTGTCCGCGGACCCCCTTCATCTCAAAATATTTTGTTCCAGGGACCCCCAAATGCAAAGATTTGAGTTAAAAATGTATAAATAATATTCAAAGAATATCCAAATTCTTAAAAAAAAAGAATCCCCCCCCAAAAAAGCTCTTGTATATCTGCTATTTTTGAATAGCCAAATCAATCTTAAAATGACACACAGATGCCTGTGGATTGAATGGATTAAGTCACGTTTGAGTGCCGTCGACCTCATATAACTGCATTACTTGTTGTCAGGTAGAAACCTTGTATGTTCAAAACCAGGGAACAGAAAAAAATTGCCTGTTTTACAGTGGATCCAATGTAGTTATTGTCTAGTCACAAACTCTTGTTAATGCTTCTCATTTGGTTTATTTTTTATAAAATACACACACACTTAACCACTTTAAACGTGGCCTCCCTATTTTGAGCATGTTATTACAGAAAAATGCAACACACACATTTTGCAGATGCAGGCAAATACAGCTTGTAAATTGGCTATTTTTTTGGGTCATATGAAACATTCTAAAATATTTATGAAAGGAAATAAAAAACATATCGTCTTATCTCTTTTTTTTCATAAATTAACTACTTGATCAAACTACACTACAGTGTCACAAAAAAAGCATTAAAATGAGCAGATCTACAAGCCCAAAACGCGACGCGAAGTGACACATTTTGAACTTTTAGATCTGCTACTTTGGCTGTTTTAGTTTTTTCCTGAAAAGTAACAGTTTTGGACGAGGTTTCCACACCACAGCGACGATATGTAAAAACTAAAAAAGAAGATACAAGGTATATAATATAGCCGACCAACTGTCATTTCCTTCAATCATGACTATCTGCTGCATAAAAAACAAACAAACAAAAAACCCATCATGGATCTCTGATCATTTAGTAGAACGCGTCTCCTCTTACTTTAGTTTTGCCTTGATTTGCATAGATACAACCATGAACACACATTCAGGTAATAATTAAAAATGTATTCACACATTTTGCACAGCTGAGAGCTGTTACTGTTTCATATTATACTGTAAATAAAGCCCTGATATGCGTAACAACACGTGCACTTGCGGGCGCGCGCGCGCGCGCGTGTGTGTGTGTGTGTGTGTGTGTGTGTGTGTGTGTGTGTGTGTGTGTGTGTGTGTATGTGACACTGTGTGTGTGTGTGTGTGTGTGTATGTGCGTGTGTGTGTGCGTTTGTGTGTCCCTCCACATGAAAAGCCCATGCATGTAGCTCAGCGTATACAGTAGCTCCAGTTGCAAGATGTTGCAACACTCTACAGCAATACTTCTTCCAACTGACTTTTCTCATTCATCGTTCAAAATAATATAGAACATTTCTGCCGTCCCGCTGAAAAGAAAACGATGTGGAATGTTCTGAGAAAGAACACGATGGACGTTCTGCATGAAATACGCAGCGGAAGACCGAAAGAGCAAAATGCAGTCCTTTTGGAAGCGTACTTTGGACAAGTGTGATAAAGTTGGTGTGAAAAAGAGAGAAAGAGCGAGAGAGATTTGGAAGAATTGCTTGCTTGAGTCATAAAATGCTTGACGTAGCCATAGATTCAAAGTTCTCAGTTTGCCACAACTACATTCCAGTCAGGTGGGTTATAGAATCAAGCTGGTCTTTCTCTTGGCTGACACTTTCACTAAAAGCCATGAAAGTAGTATTTGAATAGATCGAACTAGCAATAGAATACATGTCCAAAAAGCATCTTCAATAAAAAGCCTAATATGGTCTCGGGAATTTCATAAAAGCAAAAGGTTAAAAGCTTCAATCTGTAATTCCTTAGAGTGTATGTAGAACAGCATGGGACATGGGTTTAGACTAATAATAGCAAAACATCATGAAATTTAGATTTATTTATTTATTTAGCCTTAATCACTGAATAGCAAGATATGCACGCATATGCACGCGCGCACACGCACACGCACACACACACACACACACACACACACACACACACACACACACACACACACACACACACACACACACACACACACACACACACGTTAATTACCATCACTGCCAATGGTGGAAGAAGTACTCAGATGTTTCACTTAAAGGGATATTTCACTTTCAAACATGCTTGGGGTCATTTCATCGTCTACTCAGGCTTTTGTGAGCACCCCACACAGTTTTTAAGTTGCTTGATTCAGTATTTAAATATTTGATATTTATTTGATCACACTTTACTTACTTACTTATTTTCATTTTCCCCCAAAATTGGTTAAAAAGGAGTTTGAAGTTACAATGGGCTTATAGGGGTCGTGTCTGATATAATTAATATCAAATATCTAAATACTGAATCAAGCAACTTAAAACATGTTTGGGGAGCTCACAAAATCCAGAGTAGACGTTAAAATAACCCCAAACATGTTTGACAGTGAACTAACCCTTTAAGGCTTATACATTTATATGTCGCCGTGTACAGTGGTTTCGGGCACCGGAAATAGCCAATCTACTAGCTCACAACGAGGTGTAATGTGACACGTTTTGAGTTTGTAGATCAGCTATTTCCGGCACACACAACGGAGCCTAATTAATTAAGCATGATGATGTGTGCAGAGATTTGCGATTGGTTTTGTCCAGCACGCCTACATGTGTACAAAGCTTCAAAGAGAAATGTGCCAATCTGCAAGCCGATCTACACACTCACCCCATATGAGATCAGCTACTTTCTAATATAGGGACACTAGGGTTCATGTGGTTAATTGAGTGACAGAGCTCGCCATTGCCATTTTGGGAAAAGTGAAATAATCTGCTTCCTTGCTCCCATGGGAGCGAGGAAGCAGATTATTTCACTTTACAGTGGTTTGAGACATAAGTAGCCCATGGTAATTTTTCAGCTTTTTACAGATTATGAAAGTAAGGAACGTAAGCTTTCAAATGAAAGTCATTCATTGAAATCGGAAAATATTTGAAGAAGATAATGCCCATTTTAAACTTGCTAACCCAGAATACCCAAATCAGAGAAATTTGCTTTGGAAGAATTTCACACTTCTCATGGCCTGGTAATGGGCGTTAACAATGGCTACTTTATTCAACCCCTAACCACTCCTCTCTAATCACCCAAATAATAATTGCAGATCTACAAGCCCACAACACGTCTGTATGTTTTTTAATAATAATCAAAATTCACAAAGTAACTAACTAAAGTTTTCAAATAATTGTAGTGTTGTAAAAGTGCAATATTTGCCTACTGTAGCCTATCAATGCATTAGACCACGGACCCCTATAATCTAGTAACTCTGATAGAGTAAAATGTTTCACCAAATGGACCAATGCCCATGTGCAAGTTTAGATCCATTGACAAACCCACCAAGGAGAAAAACATGCTTGACGACAGAAAGACTGCACGGAATGACATATTTCAGGGGTCTTCAACAAGGGGTCCAGGACCCCTAGGGGGTCCTCAGAGTCCTGTGTTTTAAAATACAGCTTGACTCATGTTTTCCATGGACTTGGACGTGTCATGTCTTCCTGCTCACTGCCTTTGTTGAAACAACTTGTAGATTTACAAGCATGTCGTCCCAGATGAGGTCTTGCTAGCTTGTAAACCTTGCATAAAAAGGTTATAATAAAAACATGGGAGCTTTGAACTCGCTATAAACTTTATTAGCGTTTTCATCTGCGGCCGTATTTGTGCATTTGTGTAGTGTGTGTGTGTATGTGTGTGTGTGTGTGTGTGTGTGTGTGTGTGTGTGTGTGTGTGCGTGTGCGTGTGTGTGTTTGGGGGGAGGGCTTTCTCGTGCCAAGGCCTTCAACTAATAAAGCTCACATTGTGCAGCATATAATAATTATGATGGAAAACAATGATTTTGCTTACTTTTTGGGAGATATTAACCCATTAAGCCCGGGAACGCATGTGTGGCTATTCAAAAATAGCAGATATACAAGCTCAAGTGCCGTGCTACGAGCTTGTAGATCTGAAAATGTGTGCAAATCTTTGAATATATATATTTAAAGCGAACATTTTTAACTCAAATCTTTGCTTCTGGTGGATTCTACAAATGTCTTCTAAATCATAACAGTTTTTTGAAAAAAGCTATGTTTCTATAACAGTGGTGCTCCAAATTTTCATGTCAAGAACCCCAAAAATTATATGTATTTGGTCGTGGACCCCCATCTCAAAATATGTTGTTCCCGGGACCCCCAGAATCAAAGATTTGAGTTTTGTTCACTTTAAAATATATATATATTTGCACAACTATTCACGATTTTTCAAAAATCGTGCCGCGCTATGAGCTTGTAGATCTGCTATTTTTGAATAGCCAAAGTATAAAATAATGGTTAAAGTGGTTACACTAGATGCGTTCCCGGTTTGAATGGATTAAAGAAAAATAAAGCACAGAGCCTGGCTGCCATATGGGTGGATGTGAGACTATGGGGTCAGTGTTTTAACGGGAGACACGGGCCTCCATGGGAAAGTATTTTATACTTTAACATGATAAACGTGCTTATAGCTCAGACATAGTTCTGAGCTGTCCGCTAACCACAGCAGAATGTGCTAGTTATTAGAATGTTTCATTGTTAGACTAGCTTTTGTGACATTATTTGCAGTGGTGTAAAGTAACTAAGTACATTTATTCAAGTACTGTAGGGGGAGATCGGGGACAAAAGTAACACTTTTTGTATTTGCCTTCATAATTCACAGACTACTTGAAATATCCTAGTCATCTTTTGCTATAAGAAACATATATATGTGCCCTAATTAATAATAACATTTTTAAGCTTTCACTAATAAGGACAAGACTAAAATATTAATTTGAATGCAATGAGTCACAGTGTTACAATTGCCCCCGTGACAGGGGCAATTGTAACAGTGGTTGGGGGCAATTGTAACTCTGTAAAAAATAAGTCATATTAACATACTTTATCTCAAATAAAAGCACATCACTAAGTAATATGTATTTTTAATAATTTTACATTTTTACTTACAAATGTTTTATATACATAATTACAATTATTTTGTTTTTGTATTCAAATTATTTTATTTATACATTTTCAAATGTATGTCTATTTTTTATTGAAATGTATTTTTACTTTGAAATGTAGTG
>NW_027660907.1:15000-19155 GCF_963280865.1 Gymnoscopelus braueri
CTCTCCTGATTGGCTGAAATGGTGTCACCTACCTGAAAATGTATGTTTTATTTATTAAAGAGCTGGAGAAACATGGAGAATCCTGTTACTGAACAAATACTCTATAGCAATGATTACTATCATCTATTACTATCTTAATACTATTGTCTATACTAAGGTGCTCACCTTTTAACAAGAACCTTTTTGTTTTAACCAAAACATATCACTTAGGCCTACCCTACCTTTAACTGTACATTTTTGGTGCAATTTCTACATTATTTCCATAATATCGTTGCTGCTCCATATTTAACGTTGTCATATGTTTTCCCCCCGTACATTAGTATTCTACCTCTTTGTACAAAAGTAGCAAAACTCCCTAGAAACATTTTTTAAGTGAAATGTATTAAGTGTGTCCGTGGGTTTTATAAATATTGAACCAATGGAAAGTATTAAAAGGATTGCTTTTAATGCCTTAATACATTATATTTGCCTTTTAAAACTAAAACGATTGTATTTATTTTAGAAATAGTTCATCTTTTACTCAAGGGGGACAACGCCCGTAGCAAGTAGATGATGTCATTTGTCCACGTGTGCTCCAGCACTATGGAATGTGCAATTATACATATAGAATTTAAAATATTGATTTGATGCTCATATTAACCGTAGGAAGAATTAACTTGTTGTTTTATTAGCACATGCATCCCTTAGGGCTAGACCACACATGGACAGATGACATCATCAACTTGCGACGGCCGTTGCCCCCCCTTGAGTAAAATATAAACTATTTCTAAAACAAATACAAATATCTAAGATGTTTAAAATGTTTAACTTTAGTTATAGAGGGCAATTATACTGTTTTAAGGCATATAAGGCTTATCAGCCAGGGTTCCTTTTAACAGGAGCTAACGGTTTTGCACAGTGGTGTTAAGTAACTAAGTACATTTACTCAAGTACTGTACTTAAGTTGAGGAATGTTTACTTTACTGGAGTATTTCCTATTTTCTATACTTTTACTTCTACTCCACTACATCTCTGAGGCAAATATTGTACTTTTACTCCACTACAATTATTTGAAAACTTTAGCTATAGTTACTTTGCAGATATACATTATTACATTATAAAACATACATTAACCACTTTATCCCAATTGTATACATAGGCTATTTGAAAATAGCAGATCTACAAGCTCAACGCGTCACAATGTGACGCGTTGAGAGCTTGTAGATCTGCTATTTTCAAACATGTTAGTACTTCTACTTTTGGTACTTCAAGTATATTTTTATGCCAATACTTTCGTACTTTTACTCATGTATCATTTTGAACACAGGCCTTTTACTTGTAACAGAGTACTTCTACATTGCGGTATTGATACTTTTACTTAAGTGAAAAATGTCAGTACTTGTTCCACCACTGGTTTTGGACATACAAGTTTTCCACCCGTCTCTCTCACATGGTAAAGCATAAGGCAAACAGAAAGACTGTTAAAAACTAAATAAAATGAACAACAGCGCAGTAATCTGGTTGCGTTGCATATAAACCAGTTAGATCTAAGCAGAGCGCTGGGGTTTGTTAATATAATTATTGTGCTGTGTCGTTGAAAAAAATAACCGGGGCTGACTCATCTATAGGTTTAACACATTTAGACCGGGAAATAATCGGGGTAATTTTTATTTATTTATTTGCCCATTCAAAAATAGCAGATCTACAAGCTCATGAGCTTGTAGATCTGCTATTTTTGAAAAATTGAGAAAATGTGTGAATATATAAATATTTTTAAAGCAAACATCTTAACTCAAATCTTTGATTCTGGGGGATTCTACAAATGTCTTCTAAATCCTATCAGTTTTCCGAAAAAACGTATGTTGCTATAATATCAGTGGTTCTCAAACTGTTGCATGTCAAGGACCACCCACAGGGATATGTATATGATATCAAAATATCTGCTATTTTTCAATAGCCAAAAGTATAAGATAATGGTTTACACAGATGCGTTCCCGGTCGTAATGGGTTAATTTGTTGTGGGGCCAGAACAGGAGCCGGTGTGTGCATTAGGAACGCTATACAAACCACCGCTGGAATGCACCGCGGAGCGCCAGCCATGTCCCAAAGTCAGCACAATCTCATTAAAATTAAATGAGAACAATCCTCTCATCCCCTTCAAAGCTAATGTTGTTTAGGCCCTTGTCTATCTCTGCTTCACTGTTGTGGCTGTCATGTCTTTACCTACGTATACGTTTACTGCAGTTATTTCATTGTTTTCAACGCTGTGATTTTTCTTCTGTAGGAGGCGGGCCGGGCCGCCTAGGAATAGGTCTGTGCGTGTGAGGGTGTCTGTCTGTCTGTCTGTCTGTCTGTCTGTCTGTCTGGGTTTGTGTCTGGGTTTGTGTCTGGGTTTCATGGAGATAATCTTGCAAAGCGCTAGCGTCACATTTTGTGTGACCACTAACTGCCAGTTGAAATGCAGGACTTTTTCTATAGGGGATTTATAGGGGTGTTAAATGTAATCCATCCATTTAAACATTGTGCTTCTTATTATCAATGATTCAGAATCGATTCACAATTTCCAAAACACTACACCTAATCCAATATTTTTTACAAGCAGCCCTCTTTGGTATTATATCATTTTGTGTGATGTCCAGATGACAACTATGAGACTTTTGTGAATTAAAATTGATTGAGAATATTTTTTTAATGAGAATCAAAACTCATTCACTGCCACTGACGTAAAAAACGTTTTTTTTTTTTTTTTTTTCAAATTTGACCCAAAGACCAAGGATATATGATTGTTTAAAGATCTAGACTCCCATCCACTGCCTTGTTAACTTAAAACTTAAAAATTCTGTATCTCGGAGTACCTGAGTACTTTTTTTTTTCGATGAAAAATCTCTGGCAGTGGGCAAACGCGGCCAGCAATAATTGTGGCAGTGAATGAGTTATCGAGAATCGTTTTGAATCGAAAAAAAGAAGATAATTATCAAATCGTGACCCCAAGAATCGTAATTGAATCGTGAGGTAGCAGAAGATTCACAGCCCTATTGATTTAGGCCTACTTACGTACAAAAAAGTACTTCTCTATGTCAGGCCCGCCTTTGTGTGCTGTTATTTCTGACCACTATTTATAGAATAAATGATTGTTGACAAGCCGGTCGTTGGGTCACAGAGAGAGGACGAGCTCAGACAGTTAATTGTAACGTAGTCTGAGTGGCGTTTGAAAAAGTGCCCTGACATTGTGTTTATCTTTGGAAATAGCTTTCTGTGGGCAGGGAGAGACAATATGAATTATTGTCCACAAACAAGGGCTTCATTATTGAGGAAATCAGGCTGAGCTGATTCAGAAAACCAATTGTTAATGTTAACACTGGCCAGATGAAAAATTATAGCAGGTAGAATGTTATGATGACGCAGCAGTGTTTACAATGTCCTTCACATAATGGAATCTAAGTGTCTGACCAAGGACGAGTAGACTGTGGAAGTAAAATATTATACAGAATAACATAAAAAAAAGGGCAGCATTATCTGACAGGATTTTAAGGCAAATGTATTACCCTTTGAGTACTGCATTCCATGGATTAACGTACATTATGTAGTTAATGGTGACTAAAAGGTTTATCATTTTGAAACTATCCTAATTTAAACATAGTGACCTAAGTGGTTGTGATGTGACATAACTGGAAAAAATATAAATAGAAGGTTGATTTGAAGAGATACTGTAAGTAATATTTGCATTGTGATTATATCCATAGCAATTACTTTCTATCAATCAATATATTTGTATAACAACAAAACAACGTGAAAAATAGGATGTTTTAATCAGCCTAACTAATTACTCTGATTAACAAATTAAGTCCTAGTTTATACAAATAGCTCAAATAACCAAACTACAAGCTCACAAGGGCTCACACTGCGACACATTGTGAGCTTGTACATCTGTTAATTGCGCTATTTTTGAAAATCAATTATTTTATTAAAATGTATTAAATCGATTAGTTTGATTGACCTACAGTACACCAGAGTGACACATACTGTAAAAAACATTTTGTAGCAGAACTTTTTTTTTGTGAAGTAAATAGGACCCAGACATTCTGGTCTGTCAAATAAAGTAAAGCAAGCTGTCAAATTCATGTCGTTTTAACATAATTCAGCACTATGAGTTTGTTTGTTTTGTTCTGTTGTAGT
>NW_027660906.1:5000-40000 GCF_963280865.1 Gymnoscopelus braueri
TCTGTCTGTCTGTCTGTCTGTCTGTCTGTCTGTCTGTCTGTCTGTCTGTCTGTCTGTCTGTCTGTCTGTCTGTCTGTCTGTCTGTCTCTCTTTCTCTCTTTCTCTCTGTCTGTCTGTCTGTCTGTCTGTCTGTCTGTCTGTCTGTCTGTCTGTCTCTATGTCTGTCTGTCTCTCTTTCTCTCTGTCTGTCTGTCTGTCTGTCTGTCTGTCTGTCTGTCCTGTCTGTCTGTCTGTCTGTCTGTCTGTCTGTCTGTCTGTCTGTCTGTCTGTCTGTCTGTCTGTCTGTCTGTCTGTCTGTCTGTCTCTATGTCTGTCTGTCTGTCTGTCTCTCTTTCTCTCTGTCTGTCTGTCTGTCTGTCTGTCTGTCTGTCTGTCTGTCTGTCTGTCTGTCTGTCTGTCTGTCTGTCTGTCTGTCTGTCTGTCTGTCTGTCTGTCTGTCTGTCTCTATGTCTGTCTGTCTGTCTGTCTGTCTGTCTGTCTGTCTGTCTGTCTGTCTGTCTGTCTGTCTGTCTGTCTGTCTGTCTGTCTGTCTGTCTCTATGTCTGTCTGTCTGTCTGTCTCTCTTCTCTCTGTCTGTCTGTCTGTCTGTCTGTCTGTCTGTCAGAGCAGACAGACAGACAGACAGACAGACAGACAGACCTCTGTATTACTCTATAAATCTCCATCCCAGACAGACAGGTCTGTCACTGACCTCATTACAGATGCCTGCTAACAAGCATTATCATCAGTAACACCATTTATTTATCTACTTCTGTGGGTTCTCATTCCTCCTCTTCTCTCATTCCTCCTCTTCTCTCATTCCTCCTCTTCTCTCACTCCTCCTCTTCTCTCATTCCTCCTCTTCTCTCATTCCTCCATTTCTCTCATTCCTCCTCTTCTCTCATTCCTCCTCTTCCCTCATTCCTCCTCTTCTCTCATTCCTCCTCTTCTCTCACTCCTCCTCTTCTCTCATTCCTCCTCTTCCCTCATTCCTCCTCTTCTCTCATTCGAGAGAGAGAGGAGAGAGAGAGAGAGAGAGAGAGAGAGAGAGAGAGAGAGAGAGAGAGAGAGAGAGAGAGAGAGAGAGAGAGAGAGAGAGAGAGAGAGAGAGAGAGAGAGAGAGAGAGAGAGAGAGAGAGAGAGAGAGAGAATTTTCGCAGATGTTCGCTTATTACGACAGTTACAATTGCGATGTGGATTGCACCTGTGAAAGTTACTGCCCCTTTTTTCTCCTCCCCCTCTTTTCTTTTTGTCTTTCTCTCAATAAAACAACCCCCCCCCCCCCAATAATGAGCCTGGGGGTCCTGATCCACAGGTTGAGAACCACCTCTCTAAATGACTAAAGCCTTTACATCGTGCGGTCAGCGGATCCAAAGCGTTGTTCCTTATTTATAGCCTCTCATTACCGGGCCATCAGCCAGACTGTAGTTAATTAGATCAGGTATTAAAGCCATTCATCTGGGCCAGCGGCTCTAAAATTATGCTCCCGTTTTAAAATAGAAAACGGTACGTCCGTCCTCTGTAGCTTTGGGTCTCAAACTCTCAGTGGTGAAAAAGTACTATGATTGCAAAGTAACTAAAGTTTTAGTAGTAGAAGTAAAAAAAAAAGTAGAAGTAAAAAAAAAAGTAGAAGTAAAAAAAAAATGAAAATTGGAAATACTCCAGTTAAGTAAAAAATACCTCACCATTTTACTTGAGTAAAGTACTTGAGTACATGTACTTAGTGCCTTTACACCACTGTTTATTGAAATGATAAACGATATGCTTGGATGTACTCACAGCCCATAAAAATGGCTCCCAACCCGTTGTTTGTGAAGCGTTGTCTGTAGGCTGAGCTCAACCATTGTTCTGACTGTTGTGTACGCTGTGCCCTCGGGCCAGAGCAGCTTGTGGTGGTTTCACGACATTTTTAACTCAAATCTTTGCCTCTGGGGGTCCCTGGAACACAACATGACGCGCTGAGAGCTTGTAGATCTGCTATTTTTGAATAGCCAACGTAGAAATGGATATGGAATGGATGGTTTGATTGAATGTTTTATTAGACAGAAATGGTTGAAATGATTGTGATGCTACGTTAACTACCTTTGCTGGGGACCCCCCTGAGAGCAGAGCAAAGAGCAGACCAAGTACAGAGCCAAAGGTCAAGTTCACGTAGTATTCAGGGTTTAAGTCATTAAATGTCTGAAGTAGTGGGGGGTCCCTGTTTCAACCAACCAGAGTGCTGTGGGCGTCGCTCGTAATGTTGTGTTAACGGGGCGGGGGTTGACGGACAGATCGGTGAACCAATGGGATCAGGCGCATTCTCTTGGGCCTCTATACACCCGCCCCTCTATACACGAAATCAGGAGCGTTGGTGCAGCCTAGCTGCCATGCAACCACAACCCCTCCTACTGTAGCTCATGAGCCCTGCAGCTCATCTGGTATGTACTGTCTGTAGCTCATGAGCCCTGCAGCTCATCTGGAATGTACTGTCTGTAGCTCATGAGCCCTGCAGCTCATCTGGTATGTACTGTCTGTAGCTCATGAGCCCTGCAGCTCATCTGGTATGTACTGTCTGTAGCTCATGAGCCCTGCAGCTCATCTGGAATGTACTGTCTGTAGCTCATGAGCCCTGCAGCTCATCTGGTATGTACTGTCTGTAGCTCATGAGTCCTGCAGCTCATCTGGAATGTACTGTCTGTAGCTCATGAGCCCTGCAGCTCATCTGGTATGCGCATAACGCCCCATATTTCACACGCATACATTTGCATACATTTCATTCTATATCGGGAGGGGCGGCCATTTTGGGATGATGCGGGTTTCTGGGTCACAGTGCAGAGACTGTTCACTGGGGTAAAGCAGGGGTCCTTGAGGGGGTCCCAAACGTTATTAAAATGCTATTTAAATATAGCAGATGTACAAGATCTGCTATCTTTGAGCATTTTTTTGAAAACAATCCAAAATTGGATAACTTGGATTGTAAAGGACTTATGTCATCCAAAGCACCAGATCTCATTGGATCCACTAGATCAGTGGTCCTCAACCAGTGCTCAACCTCAAAATAGCAGATCTACAAGCTCATAGCGTGGCCCCGAGTGCCGCGCTATGAGCTTTGTAGATCTGCCATTTTTGAAAAATCTTGAAAATGTGTGCATATCTTTGAATATATACTGTATATATTTTTAAATACTTAAAAAAAAAAAACTCAAATCTTTGTTTCTGGGGGTCCCTGGCACAAAACATTTTCAGATGGGGACCGCGGCCAAATTCTGGCCCCACAGTGGTGGAATGAACTCCCCACTGATGTCAGGACAGCAGAGTCACTGCCCATCTTTCACCACAGGCTGAAAACCCACCTCTTCAGGAAACACTACCCTTCCTCTTCGCCTTGCCTACTTGTTGTTAACTAGTTGTACGAACTCTTGTTTTATTGTTTTATTGGATCTTGTTTATTCGATACACTTATTTGTTTTAGCTCTTGCTCATTTGATTTTCCTATTTGTCTCATCTGTTTATGAAAGTAGGTAGCTGATATATTGCACTTTTACCTTAGCGCGCCGCTAGGTATACTCTATAGTTGCTTGTTTTAGAAGAAAATGCACTAAAGACTTCTGGTGATTAGTAGCTTCCTTCCCTATCTATGTTGAATGCACTTATTGTAAGTCACTTTGGATAAAAGCATTTGTTAAATGACTGTAATGTAAGTTAGGGGTCCTTGGCATGAAAAAGTGCACTAGATGTAAAAGATGTGTTCAGTCTAAACAATGTGGACAGTGTGATGTGTCCTCATGGTATCAGGTATAATGCAGGGTGTTATATGACGCAGAGGCTTTATGAATAATTCACAGTGTTTAAACCATTCATCATCGCATTATGTCACACACACACCTCAACCAATACACACAGCCTGACGGAGCTGCAGAGGTGTGTGTGTGTGTGTGTGTGTGTGTGTGTGTGTGTGTGTGTGTGTGTGTGTGTGTGTGTGTGTGTGTGTGTGTGTGTGTGTGTGTGTGTGTGTGTGTGTGTGTGTGTGTGTGTGTGTGTGTGTGTGTGTGTGTGTGTGTGTGCATTGAACAACAATCAGTTGCTCATGTTAATGTTGGATGTTTAGTTTGTGGGATGTCTCTGACATTAACCTCAGTCAAAGGTCAAGTTAATGTGTCCCAAACTGTGTGATCTGACAGACCACGTTGTAAAACATATGGTTCAAACACCATTCTGTTGTAATAGAGCTCAGAGCCATGTCAAACACACACAGACACATGAAGTACTTCTCATAAGTATTTAAATATGTACAGCGTGTATGTACTCATGTAAGAGTTAAATATGTACTGTGTATACACTATGTATGTGTGTACTCATGTCAGTAGTAGTTAAATATGTATATACTGTGTGTGTGTGTGTGTGTGTGTGTGTGTGTGTGTGTGTGTGTGTGTGTGTGTGTATGTGTGTGTGTGTGTGTGTGTGTGTGTGTGTGTGTGTGTGTGTGCGCGCGCTCATGCATACTTCTATTTATGTTGTCTCCTGGCAATACAGAACAGTATGCCTTAACACACACACACACACACACACACACACACACACACACACACCATAATCAATAAGCTCACAGAGTGAGCTTGTATATCTGCTATTTTTGAATAGCCCAAATAAATGTAAAATGATGCTCTCACGGTTTTAACAGGTTAATGTGGCTTCATCTAATCAGCTATAACCGACAGAAAGGAAGCCATCGCTGATACACATCTCCTTATCACTTCACTGTAGCTTAATGCAGGATAACCCACAGTGACCTGCTAGTGATTCAAGGACATAGGACGGGCTGCTGGTGCCTTGCTCAAGGACTCCTCGTACAGACCTATACAGGTCTGTATGCTATGAGATCAGTGGTGTAAAGTAACTAAGTACATTTACTTAAGTACTGTACTTGAGTACAATTTTGGTTTGGTGTGCAGATTTGATTGGTTTATTTTTGCTTACGTGACAAACTTTTGATGCGGCAGCCTTGCATGTACGGTATGTACAGTATGTACAGTATGTACGGGATGTACAGTATGTACGGGATGTACGGGATGTGTGTCTCATTGCAGTTTTTCCTCATCGGCGTACCAGCGTTATTGCATGGGTGATGCTCTCTCTGTCTGTCTGTCTGTCTGTCTGTCTGTCTGTCTGTCTGTCTGTCTGTCGCTCTCGCTGTCTGTCTGTCGCTCTCGCTGTCTGTCTGTCTGTCTGTCTGTCTCTCTCTCTGGACATTATTGTTAGAAACAGTGGTATCAAGTAACTAAGTACATGTACTCAAGTACTGTACTTTAGTAAAATGTTGAGGTATTTTTGCTTTCTTCAGCATTTACAAATGTCAAAACTTTTACTTTACTTCTACTCCACTACATCTCAGAGGAAAATATTGTGCTTTTACTCCACTACAAATATATGAAAACTTTAGTCACTAGTTACTTTGTAGATTCTGATTATAATTACAACACATACATTAACCACTTTAGCTGTATATATATATATATATATATATATATGTTTGTGTGTGTATTTCAGCCATTTTAAAATAGCAGATCTACAAGCTCAGCATTGTGAGCTGTATTCTCTTATCTGTGGAACACATTGAGGTCCTCTGCGTGTGAACTGTGCCGTTGCACAGATTCAGACTCAGACGTTGACGTGACTAGATCTAAACGGACTAGACGTGAGTTGAGTGGCATTGACGTCCGTCTCCACCGGCCTCTTTCCTCTAGATGACAACCACCGTCTACATCGCTCAGACCAGAGACTCTCTGCACCGCCAGCTGTTCTGACCGGGTAGCCACGCACGGAGCAAATTAAAGCAATTTAGATGTTGTGGAACATTGTGCTGTTTTAATATGTTGGATCGTGACCTCGTGGTCAGAACTAAATTGATATTCCATCATGTATTATATTGCTGCTATCGGGCAGAAACAGCTTATCTCCATGTTTGAACTTGTTGTGTTTTTTCATAAATGAATGCCCTGCTTGATCATACTGTACAGTACAGAAGTCCTGACGTCACTCGTTCATCCCCTGGTTCGTAAAGTCATTTCTCTATGGAGAATAACATTGGGTCATCTTAGAATCGTCTCATAAGAATTGTGGTCCAAAAATAAACTGTCTCTGCGATATTGTCAGGGAGGAGGTTCTGTATCGTTTATGATAGTCAGTCACTTATATATCTATACTACAATCCGCAAACTGGCTGTACCAGGGAACGAACTGGGAAATTATCAGTTTGTCCGTTTGTCAGTTGCATGTTAGGTTTCGCTTTTGGTTTGCATGCTGCAGTTAGGTTTCGCTTTCGTTTTGCGCGTTGCCAAATCATGCGCGAGAAACAAGCACCGGTGTTGCAAGGAACGTCTACACGCTCTTCTGTCTCTGTCTCCGATGTGCGGGCCAGGCTACTAGACGGGAGGGCCGCGTAGCGGCCTGACCTTCTAGTTTGATACAGTCTGTTTCTGGCAAAAAATGTAACTAATTCAGCGGAAGTAACATTATCGTTTTCTCACCGTCAGTTGATGCTTCATATCCATAAGAGTCAAACCGCCGGCGGGTCATTTGTTTATTTTTGGAACTCAGTTCTTATTTGACGTGATATTAAACACGTCTATGGGGATTCAGAACGGGGGTGGAAAACCAGCGAACCAGGTAGGATGTGTAGATGACGTCGGTGCTCTATAGTGACTTGATCATACAACGCCACTACACAAGAGTAGTCGCTTTGCGCCGTGTTTTGAGCTTGTCCATCTGCTACTTTAGCTACTTTAGAATTTGAATCCTGGAAAGTAAGGGTTTAGTATCTTTGTGTCTTCATGTGGTTTCCATTGAAAATGAATGGTAGCCTGGATCTGTATCTCTGTCTCTGTCAGTGTGAAGGCAGCGTTACAGACTCTCTGCCCGGCCGGATGCCAGACTATAGGGTTCTGTCAGATACATGTCCATAGACAGTCTAATGTTGTGGTGATATTATACAGACCTATAGAGTCATCATATTGGGATTAGGATCTCATTACACAGCCCGTTATTAAACTGTAACACACATGATACCCTGTGTTCCTGCTTCAGCTGCATCACCAGATGATACATGATGACTTCACGGTAATCCTCCTCAGCAGTTCTTTTTTTGTTCCATTTTCTGTTTCTGTCCTGTCTGTCTTTCTCATGACAAAATGCAACACAGACACACTCTCTGCTCTCAAAAATAGCAGATCTACAAGCTCATAGCTCATGAGCTTGTAGATCTGCCATTTCTTTAGAAAAATCGTGAAAATGTGTGCAACTCTTTGAACATATGTATTTTTAAAGCAAACGTTTGTATCTCGAATCTTTGCTTCTGGGGGGATTCTACAAATGTCTTCTAAATCCTAACAGTATTTTGAAATAAAACGTATGTTGCTGTAATATCAGTGGTTCTCAAACTTTTTTCATGTCAAGGACCTCCGATATGTATTTGGCCGCGGACCCCCATCTCAAAATATGTTGTTCCAGGGACCCCTATGAAGCAAATATTTTGAGTTAAAATGTTTTTCAAAAATAGCAGATCCGCACTACAGTGTGAGCTTGTATACCTTCTAGTTTTGAACAGACCAAATAAATCAAAAAATGGTCTTAATGGATTAAACACAGTTTTCGTGGTTCAACACCACCGTCCTGGAACAACCAGTGTCATCTCTGTGTGTGTGTGTGTGTGTGTGTGTGTGTGTGTGTGTGTGTGTGTGTGTGTGTGTGTGTGTGTGTGTGTGTGTGTGTGTGTGTGTGTGTGTGTGTGTGTGTGTGTGTGTGTGACACTTCTTTTCGGCTTGTTTTTGTAGACGTGACCTCTTGTTTCTCTTGCTAAACCACCGGTACTCCCTCACACACACATTTACTCTGCTTTATTAATAACCGTTTAGTTCTGGAACAGAACAGTGTCATCAATACAGGCAGATCATCAGATACATATTAACTAGTGATAGAGGAGAACAGACAGGTTGTTATTACATACTATAATACCAGATCATCAGATACATAGTAACTAGTGATAGAGGAGAACAGACAGGTTGTTATTATATACTATAATACCAGATCATCAGATACATAGTAACTAGTGATAGAGGAGAACAGACAGGTTGTTATTATATACTATAATACCAGATCATCAGATACATAGTAACTAGTGATAGAGGAAAACAGACAGGTTGTTATTACATACTATAATACCAGATGATCAGATACATAGTAACTACAGATAAAGCCTGGTGACACCAGGTTAGCGTGTGATAAAGTGATGAGGCGGTGGAGAGGTTAAGTCATGTGGATTCTCCTCTCTGTTTCTCTGACACACACTGTGACACACTGGTCTAATGGATGGATGTCTGTGATGGTGACTGCCATGTCGCGCGTGCGTGTGTGTGTGTGTGTGTGTGTGTGTGTGTGTGTGTGTGTGTGTGTGTGTGTGTGTGTGTGTGTGTGTGTGTTGGTGCGTCCCTTGTTTCACTCGGGTCAGTATGATGCTCTTAATAATGAATGAATACTTGCTATGCAGCCTCATAGAAACAGACTCATAGAAACAGACTCATAGAAACAGACTCATAGAAACAGACTCATAGAAACAGACTCATAGAAACAGCCTCATAGAAACAGACTCATAGAAACAGACTCATAGAAACAGACTCATAGAAACAGACTCATAGAAACAGCCTCATAGAAACAGCCTCATAGAAACAGAGTCATAGAAACAGACTCATAGAAACAGACTCATAGAAACAGACTCATAGAAACAGACTCATAGAAACAGCCTCATAGAAACAGCCTCATAGAAACAGCCTCATAGAAACAGACTCATAGAAACGGACTCATAGAAACGGACTCATAGAAACAGACTCATAGAAACAGCCTCATAGAAACAGACTCATAGAAACAGACTCATAGAAACAGACTCATAGAAACAGACTCATAGAAACAGACTCATAGAAACAGCCTCATAGAAACAGAGTCATAGAAACAGACTCATAGAAACAGACTCATAGAAACAGACTCATAGAAACAGACTCATAGAAACAGACTCATAGAAACAGACTCATAGAAACAGCCTCATAGAAACAGCCTCATAGAAACAGCCTCATAGAAACAGACTCATAGAAACAGACTCATAGAAACAGACTCATAGAAACAGCCTCATAGAAACAGCCTCATAGAAACAGCCTCATAGAAACAGCCTCATAGAAACAGCCTCATAGAAACCGACTCATAGAAACCGACTCATAGAAACCGACTCATAGAAAGAGACTCATAGAAAGAGACTCATAGAAACAGACTCATAGAAACAGACTCAGAGAAACAGACTCATAGAAACAGCCTCATAGAAACGGACTCATAGAAACGGACTCATAGAAACGGCCTCATAGAAACGGCCTCATAGAAACAGACTCATAGAAACAGACTCATAGAAACAGACTCATAGAAACGGCCTATTTGACGCTTTGCCATGTGAACCAGTAACCCTATCAGTCTGTCACAGCCTTAAAGGAGTAGTTCACCCAAAATGTGACTTATGTTCTATCAATTACAATTAATTAAGTGAATTCACAGAGATGTTTAGTTTTTTGTTGCATTCCTCAGTCCATAATGGAATGACTTCCAGGCTTCATGGTGTGTAATGGTGTGTAATGGATAGAAAATCAGTCATTTGTTGGGTGACATTCTCTTGTTGAATATTACCTTTGCATAGTGTTTGTAATCCTGTGTGGATGAATCCGTGACAGTTTGGAAAAAATATATTTTCAGGTGAATTTATTACCAAAAAGAACACTTGTGTGTAGGAAGTCTTAGCCTTTGTTTTGTTTTTGTTTGTGGAAACTTTTAACGATCCACAAAGGGAGATACATGTGTTCCGTGTATTTGACCCTTACCCACCACTAGGGGCAGTGGGCAGCCACTCTGGGACCAGTTACCCACAGGAACCCTGTAGAATCCTCATTCTGCGGCGAACGTGGTTCTACGGCGGTGTTGGGGGAGGGGAAAAGATATTGAAAAGTTTGGAATAAAACAAAAAAGCAACATTTCAAACACACATCTTTGCTTCTGTCTGTGGGTCCATGGCACAACATATTGTTAGGGGCGGGGGTCGGCAGACACAAACATACCATTCGGGCGGTCCTTGGGCGGTCCTTGGGTCGTGAAACCACTGCTTTGTGGTCTACAAGCTCTCAATGCGTCGCAAAGCGATTTTTGTACATTGTATACATTTGAAAACTTGTGAAATGGTACATTCTGTGTAATGAGTACTTTTATCTTGGGCACTTTAAGTGTACTTTGACGACAATACTTTTGTTTTTTTACTCAGGTACATTTTTTGATTACCGGTCTTTTACTTTGTAACAGAGTAGTATTGATACTTTTACTTTGTAACAGAGTAGCCTAGTATTGATACTTTTACTTTGTAACAGAGTAGTATTAATACTTTTACTTTGTAACAGAGTAGCCTAGTATTGATACTTTTACTTTGTAACAGAGTAGTATTGATACTTTTACTTTGTAACAGAGTATTATTGATACTTTTACTTTGTAACAGAGTAGTATTGATACTTTTACTTTGTAACAGAGTAGTATTGATACTTTTACTTTGTAACAGAGTAGTATTGATACTTTTACTTTGTAACAGAGTAGTATTGATACTTTTCTTCCACCACTGACACTGTGTCTAACACATCATTTACATCACGTCTCTGTGAAGCCCCGCCTCCATGAGTCACCAGCGTTCCATTACCAGGTTAAGTGAATGTTAATAAGGCTCCGTGATCAATTATTAAAACTAAAGAAAACACCATTAATTAATGCAGGTTCCCAAAGCAGCTCTTCATGGAAATACAAGTCAAACCTCAGGCTACGTTCTGGGAGGAAGTATTTCTCTACTGAATGAAAAAAACATCTGAGTTCATTTAACTGTGAGGGCCTTATATATTCTACTGACGCTGTGCCTGAAGCAGTGGTGTAAAGTAACTAAGTACATTTACTCAAGTACTGTACTTAAGTACACTTTTGAGGTACTTTTATTTCACTGGAGTATTTGCAATTGTCTATACTTTTACTTCTACTCCACTACATCTCAGAGGCAAATATTGTACTTTTACTCCACTACAATTATTTGAACATTTCAGTTACTAGGTACCTTGCAGATATGAATTATGACATTATGAAACATACAGTAACCACTTTAGCCTTATTCTATACCTAGGCTATTTGAAAATAGCCGATCTACAAGCTCACAACACGTCACATCGCTGTGTGTGTGTGTGTGTGTGTGTGTGTGTGTGTGTGTGTGTGCGCGCGTGTGTGTGTGTGTGTGCGCGTGCGCGCGTGCATGTGTGTTAGCGCACACACACACACGAGACGGTATCTCGCGGCAAAAACAGAGTCAACAATGTTGTCACCCGTTCGGACTGATCCAGTGTCCCATTTCTCTCTCTCTCTCTCTCTCTTTCTCTCTCTCTCTCTCTCTCTCTCTCTCTCTCTCTCTCTCTCTCTCTCTCTCTCTCTCTCTCTCTCTCTCTCTCTCTCTTTCTCTTTCTGCCTAAATCGGTGCAGCAGAGCTTGAGTGAGTTCCAGAATGAGACGGGGGGGGTGGTGTGGCGGGGGGGGGGGGATGGTGTGGTGGGTATAAAAGAGAAATAAAATAAATATATGGATAAGCAGTGAACGGAGCGAAGGGGTTGACATGGGGGAGGGGGGGGGGGACGACGACGAGAGCAGCCACTGCAGGGAAGAAAGAGAGAGAGAGGAAAAAAAACAAGCAGATAAATAGAAAGGGTTACAGTACAGAAAAACCACTGGAGGAGAGAGAGAGAGGAGAGAGAGAGAGAGAAAAATGGTGCAGCACAAGCTCCGAGGCATGGGTCTGTGTTTGACTTTTAGAGAGAGAGAGAGAGAGAGAGAGAGAGCAGTTAAAAGGCTTCTCTCCATTTTGTGTTCACATCAACAACTCTACTGTATTTCACGCTCATGCTGTACGACGGTATCTCGCGGCAAAAACAGAGACGATCTGCAAGCCCACAGTGTGTCGTGATGCGATGTGTTGTGATCTTGTAGATCTGCTATATTCTCTCATTATCTCCCAGTATTGACTTAAAATGCCCAAAATAAGGTCCATTCACATTCATCCTCGTTCAACAGCAATGTTCCAACACAGGTCTTATCTCTGTGTGGAATAAAGACACACTAGACTGAAGCTACTTTATGAAGTACTTTATGGTTTTATTGCCGTCATAAAACTGTCTCGGTATAACACATTAAGTACACAGATGTGTGCATTATAGTCAGAATAAATATAATATAGCCAAGTTCTCTTGTTGCAGACGTGGATGAAAAACAACCTTTTCATCCACGACTCCCCTGAATGTCAGTGTTACTTTATAACACCTTACATCTATGTCATATTATGCTACATAAATATGTACATCTTTCCATTAAAGATACATAAGCAGGGGTGCACATAACTGGTGCGCAAGTGCGCATGCGTCGTCAAAATGCGTGCCGCGCGGCACATCAGACGAAGCGAGGCGCTCTCTCTCTCGCGTACCAACAGCTGGGACCGCTGGGACAGGAATTTACTTCTTGAAGCCACTCTCACACATTCACGGTGAAGCACGCGTTCGCCCCATACACACCCATGGGGCGGAGGCGGAGGGGACGCAGGGCTGCACGTGAGAATGTGTGAGTGTGGCCTCGAATCCTGACACAGTCAGTCGCACACAGCAAGCTGCCGGCTGCGTTAAAGGCACTCGTCACCGATGATGAACGCACCGTGATGTGGTGCAAAATATGCCGCGAACGTCCCAATCTGGCGGATAAAAGCAGCGCCTTTTATACGGGGACAAAGAATTTCAGTCACCCAGCTTTTGATAAGCATGAGAAAAGCAAAGAGCACGTCAACATAGAGCAAACAATTGATAACAGGAGCAGCCAGGATCAGAGTCCCTCTTTTATCCATCCTGCCAGACGTGTCGCGGCAAAATGTATTTATTCATTTATTTGCTGAGCACCAAGTAACATATCCAGGCGCTCCCCTGAGAACTAGACCAAAAAGGTCTTTGAGAGTAATACGTGTTTCCATCATAGGACAGATTGAACATAACTTCATACTGGACGTTTAACTCATTCACTGCCAGAGTTTCTCAGAATAGTCTGCAGCCAGTGCCAGCGTTTTTTACCTTATTTTGAGTCTATTTGACGATCCACAGAATATTTCGCTCCGGGACGATCGACACGCAGAGTGTCGCAAAAGACGGAGGGGTGTCTCTGCTTCCATCGGGGGGAAAAAAGCGTGTCAACGCGACCCTCCGTTCTTTAGTTATTGGCTGTTGAATATAGCTTGTTCTCGCAGGAAACACAGGACAAAACAAGAAAGCAGAGAATGGATTTTTTTCCCCAAATCCTTTAACATTGTAGTGGACGGTCTGAAGATGTTTTAGATGACGTCATTTCCGGGTGATTCCTTCTCTGGAAGTCATAGGATCACTCACATGTTGGCGAAGAGCGCCATCTAGCGTGAACACTGAAAACAGTGTTTTGATGTGTCACACATCATTGGCACTGAATGAGTTAACCACTTGAACCCCAGCGTCCCTATTCTGGGGGGGTGCGGGGGGGGGGGGGGGGGTGGGTGGAGACATTAGCCAAAAATAGACATTAGCCAAAAATAGACGCTGGAAGCTTTTTTCCGCAACCCTGCTGTAGTTCACACACTAAAGACTCATTTAATTTAGACGTTGAGGCCCTTTGACAAGCATCACTCAACATGACTGACATGTTTTCAGCTTCTTGGTTAAAGGGTTTAGAGAGACACTTCTGTTTTTGATCCGGTCAAAGAAAGTTTCTCCTTGTGTAAATAAAAAAATAATAATAAAGTTCCATCTCGACCTCTGTGATCTGAAGAGACGTCAGACTCAAGGTCGCTCTTCACATCGCTGTCGATACGAGGCCAGAGAGCGTCTGTCAATCAAAGTCTGCTCTGTTGGAGCCTAACGCCTTCATACAATTATGAACCCGTCGCTTTGATTGACAGCTGGCCTCGGCTGATTGAGGGCTGAAGTCATGAAAATAGACACGACATGACCTCCCCCCCCCCCCCCCCCACACACACACACACACACACACACACACACACACACGCACACACACGCGCACACACACACACACACACACACACACACACACGCGCACACACACACACACACACACACACTACAGTTCTAAACTTTTAATTGGAGCTTGACAGATGCCAGTTTTAAATACAGAATATCTCTGTCATGCCTACAGGCCTGGTCACTCTGCAGGCACAGCCTTGATACAGATGACAGATGATTGGCTGTGATATTAATAATGGAAGATTGGTGGGGGCTGTTTTACTTGTGTGTGGGGCTGCAGACAGTGGCTCAGGGGTAGAGTGGCCGGATGGGAACAGTGAGGTTCCCAGTTCGATCCCGGGCTCCCCCAGAGTTAGTGTTGAAGTGTCCTTGAGCAAGACGCTGAACCCCTGATTGCTCCCGATGAGCAGGTTGGTGCCTTGTATGGTTTCCTCCGAAAATCGGTGTATGAATGTGTGTGTGTGAATGTGTGTGTGAATGGGTGAATGTAATGCACAATCTATGTAAAGCGCTTTGGATAAAAGCGCTTTATAAATGCACCATTTACTTGATTTTAGTTCAGCGTTTGATTTAACTCTCTCAGTGCCAGGCCCCGAGTTATCCCGAGTTTTAGGGTTATATCCTCAGTGCCAGAACGAAAATCCTGAGTTATTTTATTTATTTATTTTTGAAAAAAATGTTCAGAACCCAATATATCATTATCTGAAGATTTGCAGCTCCATCCACTCTTTGTTTAACCTATAACTGAAAAAGGCTGTATCTCGCTTCCTAAGCACTTTTTTTTTCTTTGAAAAAAAAAAAAGAAAAGTTGGCACAGTTCGCAATATTTTTTTATTTCATTGGCTGGCACTGAAAGAGTTAATAATAATAATAATAATACACTTTTATTTGTATAGCACCTTTCATGACATGAAATGCAGCTCAACGTGCTTTGCAGAAAAAGTACAAAAAATTTAAGCAAAGACATAAAACAACATTAAAATAAAAGCAAAAAAGGCAGTGAATCAGGCATTTAAAAATCAACTAAAAGCAAGAGTGAAGAAGTATAGGTCTTGAGCTGTGCTTTAAAGCTCTCCACAGAGGCTGCCTGTCCTAGGTGTAATGAGAGTTTATTCCACACCGTCGGCCCGTAGAAGCAGAATGCTGCCTCACCATGTGTTTGAAACACTATGGTTTCACTGCATTACATTGGATGGAGAGTTACTTAAGTAACAAAACGCAGAAAGTGTTGGTAGTTTAGACTATCAGCTGCCGTGTTAAGAGGTCAGGTGGGTGGGCCGCAAAAACACTTTTGAGATTTTGACATCAAAGTGGACCTGATCCAGAGAAGTTTGAGAACTACTGGACGAGACCTCAGATTATGACAAAAATGAATATTTATTTTCCAATAAATATTCATGTAGGCTACAGTATGTATTATGCTTTATTTCAACTTTGAAATTGCTCTATAAATCAAAGTGTGGATGTAGGTCACTAACGATACATTCCCCCATAACATTGGGTTCTGGTATGAAAACAGTTTGAGTACCCAGTATTAAACTATTTCTCTCTCTCTGTCTCTCTCTCTCTCTGTCTCTCTCTCTCTCACTCTCGCTCTCGCTCTCGCTCTCGCTCTCGCTCTCGCTCTCGCTCTCGCTCTCGCTCTCGCTCTCTCTCTCTCGCTCTCGCTCTCGCTCTCGCTCTCGCTCTCTCTCTCTCTCTCTCTCTCTCGCTCTCGCTCTCGCTCTCGCTCTCGCTCGCTCTCGCTCTCGCTCTCTCGCTCTCTCTCTCTCTCTCGCTCTCTCTCTCTCTCGCTCTCGCTCTCGCTCTCGCTCTCTCGCTCTCGCTCTCGCTCTCTCTCGCTCTCGCTCTCGCTGGGGATCCCCTGTGACCCCCTCAACGACCCCTGGGGGTCCCTGGACCCCAAATTGAGAACTCTAGTACTCTACAACATTGGTCTGGGGACCCCCAGGGGTCCTCGGGGGGGGGGGGGGGGTTCCAGGGTGTCCCCAGCAAAATGTGTTACTACAGCGTCACAATCATTTTATACACTTTAACCATGTGTTTTACTTTGGCTATTCTTTAACTCTGACTGCCAGAGTAATACTGTAACAGTGAACCACTGCTGCCAGAGTAATACTGTAACAGTGAACCACTGCTGCCAGAGTAATACTGTAACAGTGAACCACTGCTGCCAGCAAAAACAGCAATTTTACTGGACCTTTAGAATATTCATTCATATATGATGGAATATTCTCTCTCGGAGATGGGCTTGTTACACGCACAGGGTTTTGCTAGTATAGGAAGAAAAAGTGTCCGGTCGCGATCCTCCATTCAAGAGCTGTGGCCGGTTCAAAGAGGCTTGTTTTGCCGTAAAGCAGGAGGAACAGACATCTAGCAGAGATATGGCCGTTTCACTGCAGGACATAGACAGGAAGTAAATTAGCTTAATTTTTTTTTAAATGATGTCATTTCCCGAGTCTGCCGTCCTCAGGCAGTGAAAGCATCATTTATAGGATAGGTAACAGCGCCATTTATGAAACACCTTATCATTCATAAATCAGTGTTTCTGAAATCAGGTGTTTCATAAATCAGGTCATTGATAAATCAGGTGTTTCTGTAATGGGTTGTGCTTCATTCTCTGCTCAGTCGGGTTCAACGTCAGACAGAGGGGGAAAAAAAATCACCTCAAGCGAGGTCAGACAAGCCGCTACCACTTAGTTCAATTAAGTGTGTTTTGATATTACTTTTGGCATTTGTAATGTTTTATTAAGACAGGGTCAGGATAATTATTAGATTAATTTCTCTGAGTCTCTGCAGCGCTGCAGGGAAAGACTGTGGTGCAATTTATGAGCTGATCGCTATTCAATTAACATAATGCTAGCATCAGTAATGATAGTTTTCACGTTATTTCCTATTACGACGTGGCTATAGGCCAAGCTGCCTAGAAAGGTTCTGTCTGTCTGTCTGTCTGTCTGTCTGTCTGTCTGTCTGTCTGTCTGTCTGTCTGTCTGTCTGTCTGTCTGTCTGTCTGTCTGTCCGTCCGTCCGTCCGTCCGTCCGTCCGTCCGTCCGTCCGTCCGTCCGTCCGTCCGTCCGTCCGTCCGTCCGTCCGTCTGTAGTAGTATAGTAAAGGTTAAAAGCTCTATATTGTGACCAGTAATCCTGGTCTCTATACTGCCTCCCCCTGGTCAGTCAGGGCACCTCATGGAGGGGAAAGGAACTGGTTAGAATAACATGTTCCTTCCACGCGCTACGTCCTACCGGGGAAACATCCCCCTGTCAGGTGATAAGAAGCTACGTCCTACCGGGGAAACTCCTCCCTGTCAGGTGATAAGAAGCTACGTCCTACCGGGGAAACACCCCCCTGTCAGGTGATGAGAAGCGGCCTGCCTCACTCTTCATGCATTGAAGGAACCATGAGCTCAGTTCTGGGCTCTCCCTAGGATGGCAGAGGGAGAGTAGTGCCCATGATTACAGCTCAGGCAATTGGCACTGGTGAAAAAAGAGAATGGGTTACACAAAATTGTGGGATAAAAATTTTGAAGAAAAAAAAGCCAAGCCGGTTAAAAATGTCATCTAGTCAGTAGGGAGATCCTCCCAAAGATAATGTATCAGCTTGTGTTTCAGTTCCAAATCTGTCTGCCCATTTATTCACGTTATCACTTCCAATTTCGCTTGTTAATCATTCTTAAGTGAACAATGTATTTTGTGTTTACTGAGAGCCGGAGAGAGATGGAGACTCCTGTTACTGAACAAACACTCTATAGCAATGATTACTATCACAATATAGAGCTATTTAACACTGTTACTGAGCAAACACTCTATAGTAATGATTACTATCACATTATAGAGCTATTTAACACTGTTACTGAACAAACACTCTATAGCAATGAGTACTATCACAATATAGAGCTATTTAACACTGTTACTGAACAAACACTCTATAGCAATGATTACTATCACAATATAGAGCTATTTAACACTGTTACTGAACAAACACTCTATAGCAATGATTACTATCACAATATAGAGCTATTTAACACTGTTACTGAACAAACACTCTATAGCAATGATTACTATCACAATATAGAGCTATTTAACACTGTTACTGTGCAAACACTCTATAGTAATGATTACTATCACATTATAGAGCTATTTAACACTGTTACTGAACAAACACTCTATAGCAATGATTACTAATTGAATATAGAGCTATTTAGGGCACTTATTTAAATAAAAGAAAATGACTTAAAGAGCAATTTTAAGTGGTTAAAGGGGAGAGAAGGAAATAGGTGGTTACTCCAGATCACTGGACATGGGGAGTCAAGTGGTTGTGGATATGTTATCCTTGGTAAAATATTTACTGCTTGAAATGTACTTGAAATTTTACCCCACCGCATTTAAAGCACCCTGTCATCCCTGCTAGTGTTACTAAACTTCCTTGTGAAGAAGGAAAACAATACAAAAAAGAACACACACAGTATTCCACATGAAGCCAGAAGTTGCCAAAGTGACTCCATCTTGCATCATGTGTCCTGTCTCTCTTTCTCTCTCGCTCTCGCTCTCGCTCTCTCTCTCTCTCTCTCTCTCTCTCTCTCTCTCTCTCTCTCTCTCTCTCTCTCTCGCTCTCTCTCTCGCTCTCTCTCTCTCTCTCCTCTGTTGGCATTATTTGGACCTCTGGGAATCGGACCGCTCAGTACGGTTCAAAGGCACGGCGGTCCGACCTCTGCAAAGCACCGCGCTGCGCTATGCACCGCTGCACAGAGCTGTAAAGTAACCTAAGTACATGTACGCAAGTACTTTACTTGAGTACAATACTGAGTTACTTGCAGGTCCACAAATAACGATTTTTAGCAGCCTCTGCTGGTCATTACCGTCACTGCAGGCCGTTCGTTTATTCCTCCGTTACCCAGAATTCCATTTGTTTTCACCGGAAGACGGAAGCGTTTCAAAAAGCGTTCTTTTAATTGTTTTATACTATCTGTGGATCGTTTCTCTTAGCCAGTGGAGCTTTAGTTACCGTGAGCTGTGTTTTCTTTTGCTGTTGTTTTTCCAACTTCAAATCCTATAATGTCTTAAAAACAGCGTGAGATTCCTTTTTGTTATTAGTGCGGTAGTTCCTGGCCAAACGGGAAACCGGTGCGGTAGTTCCTGGCCAAACAGGAAACCGGTGCTGTAGTTCCTGGCCAAACAGGAAACCGGTGCGGTAGTTCCTGGCCAAACAGGAAACCGGTGCGGTAGTTCCTGGCCAAACAGGAAACCGGTGTGGTAGTTCCTGGCCAAACAGGAAACCGGTGTGGTAGTTCCTGGCCAAACAGGAAACCGGTGTGGCAGTTCCTGGCCAAACAGGAAACCGGTGCGGTAGTTCCTGGCCAAACAGGAAACCGGTGCATTTCCTTTTCCGTTTTCCGGCCGGATGACGTCATTTTCACGTACTTGAATTGAATGAGTCTCTGCACTGCAGAGTGTTAAAGGGTTAATCGCTTTGCTTAGCTTTCATCAGTTGGCTGTTTGAAAATGGCAGATCTACAAGCTTGTTGTGAGCTTGTAGATCAGTATTTGCCTCTGAGATGTAGTGGAGTAGAAGTACTGAAATACTCCAATAGGTAAAAATACCTCAACATTGCACTTAACACATCAAGTGCCAGAGGTTTTTTTAAACAGGGTGCATCCAGTGCCAGCGTTTCTTACTGTTTACGATGATCGTTTTTAGAGCTGTAGACACGCCTCCACGAGGACCCAGATGTAAACAAAGGGTCTCTGGGCGATGGCCGAGGGTCCCGACTAACGACTGGAACAATAACATTTCTTCTTCGCCCGTCGAAAATGGCTGGTTTTGAACACTGTAGAAAGATATGGAGATATGGACCTTTTTCTCAAGATCCTCTCATTGGAGCGGGACGGAAGAGACGTTTCCTGGTCACATCCGCCCATTCCCTTTGAATTGAAAACACGTAGATCTACGTGTTTGGCACTCAATGTGTCAAGTACTGTACCTGAGTAAATGTACTTAGTTACTTTACACCAGAGAGAGGGCATGGTGGACGGTGTGTCAGAAGAGCTTCATGCATGAGACAGAAACATGTTGCACCGACTGTCCTCTGGGACTCTGTCTGTTTATGTCTCTGTCTTTCTCTCTGTTCCTGTCTCTCTCTCTCTCTCTCTCTCTCTCTCTCTCTCTCTCTCTCTCTCTCTCTCTCTCTGTTCCTCTCTCTCTCTCTCTTTCTGTCTTTCTCCTTTTGGCTGCAGAATATGTCAATTCCTGTCACAAGAAAAGTGACGACCAGTAGGACACAGATATATATATATATTGTGTTTTTGTCTCTGCTCTATCTATCTTCAAAAACAGTGTTGTGCTGTAGCGGTAGATTAGATTTGCACATAATCATACATTTAGCAGTTCAAACATAAGACACACATATATCCATGGTTATATGGATTTATTTCCATTGTGGTGTTTATTATGAGAAGCTCTCGGACCTGATGCCGGGTGCTTGCTGCTGCCTGCATGGGCTGTTGCCAGTCCATCAGTACACACACACACACACACGCACACGCACACGCACAGACACACACACACACACACACACACACACACACACACACACACACACACACACACACACACACAGCCCTCCATCACCGTCAATGAGCTGCAAAATGCTGCTCTTTATTACGGCCTAATGGGGCCACACCCCCTTCAATGGAGGAGAGGAGCCTGTCCAATCAATACGCTGTGTGTGTGTGTGTGTGTGTGTGTGTGTGTGTGTGTGTGTGTGTGTGTGTGTGTGTGTGTGTGTGTGTGTGTGTGTGTGTGTGTGTGTGTGTGTGTGTGTGTGTGTGTGTGTGTGTGTGTGTACAGTATCATTGTGATGCTTGCCTCAGTGTACTAATAAAGAGTCACAGTATACCTATAGTACTTATGCTCTTGCGGTGGTTCTCAAAGTATGGTATGGGACCCCCCAGGAGTACCCCCCCCCCCACCTGTCCAGACTCCACCTGACCCCCTAGAACTCATCTATCCTCCTATACCTTCATTCACCCCCTAGAACTCATCTATCCTCCTATACCTTCATTCACCCCCTAGAACTCATCTATCCTCCTATACCTTCATTCACCCCCTAGAACTCATCTATCCTATACCTTCATTCACCCCCTAGAACTCATCTATCCTCCTATACCTTCATTCACCCCCTAGAACTCATCTATCCTCCTATACCTTCATTCACCCCCTAGAACTCATCTATCATCTATCTATACCTTCATTCACCCCCTAGAACTCATCTATCCTCCTATACCTTCATTCACCCCCTAGAACTCATCTATCCTCCTATACCTTCATTCACCCCCTAGAACTCATCTATCCTCCTATACCTTCATTCACCCCCTAGAACTCATCTATCCTCCTGTACCTTCATTCCTTGTAATAATAATCAAAACCTACAAAGTAACTATAGGTTTTCAAATATTTGTAGTTGAGTAAAAGTACAATATTTGCCTCCGAGATGTAGTGGAGTAGAAGTAAAAGTACTTCATACTGGAAAGTACTCCAGTAAAGTAAAAACACCTCAAAAGTGTACTTAAGTACAGTACTTGAGTAGATGTACTTATTTACTTTACACCACTGGTCACAGAAGGGGGCGTTGCCAAGTTACGTTACTAGGATCGGGACGGAAAGGCCTGTTGGCCCCCCGAACACGGGCCAACCAGACAAAGGCTGAGAACCACTGGTGTATTAGGCTACCGTAAAGAAATGACCGTCTGTTTTTAGCCCTATAGACCATACCCACACGGCGGCCATTTTGGAATTGGCCGGAATTTTGGAAAGTGCCACCTGTTGCCGCGGCAACGGGGGGGTGGCACTTTCATTAACTTAATAGCAATATGGCCGCCGCGTGAATGGGCTATTACTGTGACACATGGACACAACTGAAGGCCAGGGCAGTCATCTACACACTCTGCTGCTGTGTGTGTGTGTGTGTGTGTGTGTGTGTGTGTGTGTGTGTGTGTGTGTGTGTGTGTGTGTGTGTGTGTGTGTGTGTGTGTGTGTGTGTGTGTGTGTGTGTGTGTGTGTGTGTGTGTGTGTGTGTGTGTGTCAGTCACCTGGGGGAGCTAAAAGGGAAGTGTGTCATCGGCAGTAAACCCACTGATTAACATGAAGCACTGATGACTCAGCACTTTTCTGTGCCGTCTCACAGGAAACCTCGCATCTTCATGTTTCTACTTTTATTCCATGTCTTTGTTCCGTAGATTCATTAAATGTCCTACTTTGTCGTACCAGAGTCTTGGTCACAATAAGCGATGTGAGGCGTTGTGAGCTTGTAGATCTGCTACGTTCGCTCATTTTGACTGGCACTCTTTGCACGATGAACTGAGGTATTACTTTGTCTCAACTAGTTAGCATTGTCTCATCTGTTTAAGAAAGTAGGTAGCTGATATATTGCACTTTTACCTTAGCGCTAGGTATACTTTTAGTTGCTTTTTTTAGAAGAGAATGCACTTAAAGACTTCTGGTGATTAGTAGTTTCCTAATCTCTCAAGAACAGATCCATCGCTGGGCGAGAATCTATCGGTAGCCGTGTTGACAACCCGTGCACATTAGCTACAAGTGGGCGTGCCATCAGATCAGGAAGCAGGCCGCGCTTTACCCAATCAAATGTAGTGGGCGGGATTTACGTGTGTGCCGTTCGTTCCCCACTGGAAAACAACCGAAACTCATTTAACAATAGCGTCCTCGAAGCCGACAAAACCACAGAAAGTTATAGTAACATTTTAAATTGCTCTTTCATCATAGAAACAAGTGGGCTTATAACCAAAACCATCCATGTTCTCTGGGAGGAGTGGTGTTAGTGTTCCGTGGAGAAATATTGTTAGTGGGAATGAAAACATAGTCGCACCACCGGAAGTGAAAGGCTGAGGGCAGACCAAAACCCTGGTTTCCCTGAGCACGGGTCGTCCGTTCAGCTCCCCCCAGAGTCAAGTGAATGAGTAAAAAACAGCAGAGGGCGCTGTTTTTCCTTTTTATTTGGCGATGGGTTCCCAGATGAGTAGTTTCCTTGCCTACATATGTTGAATACACTTATTGTAAGTCGCTTTGGATAAAATCGTCTGCTAAATGACTGTAATGTAATGTCATTTTATATAATGTAATATTAACTTTGGTGCAAGTAGGGCATTTTTTATGGGCATAATGTATGGGTGACACCCTTACTGTCGGGTGAAAACCTTGAATGTCCAAAACCGTTCCTTTTTTGAATAAACAAAAAAAAAACGATTCTAAACAGTTGACATACAGTGCATGGAGAGATGAGCTTTCTGCCCGGCAACAACAATGTTACGTAGAATTGCTTAGGAAGTATAGCTTGTGCTCCACCTCAGTCAGTCTGACACACACACACACACACACACACACACACACACACACACACACACACACACACACACACACACACACACACACACACACATAGACACAGACGCGTGTTTCTTTGGCTATTCAAAAATAACAGATATACAAGCTCATAGAGCGGCACCGAGTGCCGCTCTATGAGCTTGTAGATCTGTTATTTTTTGAAAAATCGTGAACATTTGTAGGAATATTTGAATATATGTATATATTCAAAGCAAACACAAAATCTTTGCTCACAGACGCGCACACACACACTCTTTGTGAACCATTGATCTCTCTCTGTGTGTGTGTGTGTGTGTGTGTGTGTGTGTGTGTGTGTGTGTGTGTGTGTGTGTGTGTGTGTGTGTGTGTGTGTGTGTGTGTGTGTGTGTGTGTGTGTGTGTGTGTGTGTGTGTGTGACCTGTTTGTGCAGTGGACTGTAAGGCCAAGCGGATGCTGTTTCAGGGTCACTGATGTCTATAGGGACAAAATGGACCAACCAGTCCAAAAGGGGTGTGTGTGTGTGTGTGTGTGTGTGTGTATTACTATACATGCGAGGACCAAAAGTCCCCACGTATAATATCATGTGAGAAATAGACATTGTGTCCTGGTTGTCACTAATTAAATGGTTGTTTTTGTTTATCATAGGATTAGAGATAGAGTTATTGCCTGATTCACGCTTAGTTGTGCGCTGGTGTCGCGCAAACACAACATAGCTCACAATGCATGTGAAAAAAAACCTAGAAAGTGTAATATCATGGAGCTTTGTAAGCCAAGCTGGGAGGCTGCTCAACACTGCCCCTGCAGGCGGGTCAGTCTGACTGCAGGGTGATGGAGAGGTTAAAGGGGTAGTTCACCCCCCAAATAACTTTTTTTCTATTGATTACTCACCCCATGGAGCCTTGAATTCATGGATATTTATTTGTTTTTGTCGCATTCCTTCCTTTATTATTTGATTATAATAAATTTAGCCCCATTGATTCCGGTAGGAGACACAAATGCATTTGTGTCTCCTACCGGAATCAATGGGGACACATTTATTATAATCAAATTATTGGCTTAGGAATGTGACAAAAACAAAAAAAAATCTATGAATTCAAGGCTCCAGATGGTCAGTAATCAATAGAAAAAAAGTTATTTTGGGGGTGAACTACCCCTTTAATGACGTGAAAGTGTTAATGATCTTTGAACTCAGATGTGGAACACAGACAGGCTTTGATTTCCTGCTTGATTTGTACTGAGTGGTGCGCTGGTGTGGCGCCACCACGCAACCCATTGTGAGCTTGTAGATCTGCTATTTGAATGCTGAAAAGTACCAGTTTTGGACGTGATGAGGTTTACCGCCCGACAGCAATGATATCAAGCTGTGGGTAAATAGTGGTTAATGTATGTTTTATAATATAATGATTAATGTCTGCAAAGTAACTAGTAACTAAAGTTTTCAAATAATTGTACTGGAGTAAAAGTACAATATTTGCCTCTGAGATGTAGTGGAGTAGAAGTAAAAGTATAGACAATTAGAAATACTCCAGTAAAGTAAAAGTACCTCAACATTGTACTTAAATACCCTACTTGAGTAAATGTACTTAGTTACTTTACATCACTGGTCATGGGCTATCTGTAGTGTTATAACAGATAACGTTACATACTACTCTGCTCCCTATTGGTCTATGACACTGGAGTGGGTGTTGAACGGAGCGGAGCTTTGAACCGCTCTGTGCAGCGTGCTGCTGTCTCAGCTGTTAGTGCCTTGCTCAGGGGGCGGGGCTTAGAGCCGCTCTGCTGTCTCAGCTGTTAGTGCCTTGCTCAGGGGGCGGGGCTTAGAGCCGCTCTGTGCAGCGTGCTGCTGTCTCAGCTGTTAGTGCCTTGCTCAGGGGGCGGGGCTTAGAGCCGCTCTGTGCAGCGTGCTGCTGTCTCGGCTGTCAGTGCCTTGCTCAGGGGGCGGGGCTTAGAGCCGCTGTGTGCAGCGTGCTGCTGTCTCGGCTGTCAGTGCCTTGCTCAGGGGGCGGGGCTTAGAGCCGCTCTGTACAGCGTGCTGCTGTCTCAGCTGTTAGTGCCTTGCTCAGGGGGCGGGGCTTAGAGCCGCTCTGTGCAGCGTGCTGCTGTCTCAGCTGTTAGTGCCTTGCTCAGGGGGCGGGGCTTAGAGCCGCTCTGTGCAGCGTGCTGCTGTCTCAGCTGTTAGTGCCTTGCTCAGGGGGCGGGGCTTAGAGCCGCTCTGTGCGGCGTGCTGCTGTCTCAGCTGTTAGTGCCTTGCTCAGGGGGCGGGGCTTAGAGCCGCTCTGTGCGGCGTGCTGCTGTCTCAGCTGTTAGTGCCTTGCTCAGGGGGCGGGGCTTAGAGCCGCTGTGTGCAGCGTGCTGCTGTCTCAGCTGTTAGTGCCTTGCTCAGGGGGCGGGGCTTAGAGCCGCTCTGTGCAGCGTGCTGCTGTCTCAGCTGTTAGTGCCTTGCTCAGGGGGCGGGGCTTAGAGCCGCTCTGTGCAGCGTGCTGCTGTCTCAGCTGTTAGTGCCTTGCTCAGGGGGCGGGGCTTAGAGCCGCTCTGTGCAGCGTGCTGCTGTCTCAGCTGTTAGTGCCTTGCTCAGGGGGTGGGGCTTAGAGCCGCTCTGTGCAGCGTGCTGCTGTCTCAGCTGTTAGTGCCTTGCTCAGGGGAACCTGTCAGCTCAGCTCTAATGCTGACGCTGCTTCTGTCCTTGAAAAGGATGAGATGAAAACTTTCTCCTCTGGTGACTGGGTCCAAGGTCCAACCGAGGGGCTTAAGAGGGGTTAGTGTACTGTGTGTGTGTGTGTGTGTGTGTGTGTGTGTGTGTGTGTGTGTGTGTGTGTGTGTGTGTGTGTGTGTGTGTGTGTGTGTGTGTGTGTGTGTGTGTGTGTGTGTGTGTGTGAGTGAGTTTGGGGGGGGCACCATGAGGGCACATCAATCAATAAGTGTTTTCTAACCTTTGGACTTCTTCCTCGGTTGACTGATAGGACACACACACACACACACACACACACACACACACACACACACACACACACACACACACACACACACACACACACACACACACACACACACACACACACACTGTAAGATCTGCGGCATCAATTATAACTCTGAGTGTAGACATTTGTACCTTCTCAGAGTTTTACCCATAAGCATCCATTTCAGTTAAATGTGTATACTCTCTGAGTTAAATGTGTATACTCTGAGTTAAATGTGTATACTCTCTGAGTTAAATGTGCATACTCTCTGAGTTAAATGTGTATACTCTCTGAGTTAAATGTGTATACTCTCTCAGTTAAATGTGTATACTCTCTCAGTTAAATGTGTATACTCTCTCAGTTAAATGTGTATACTCTCCGAGTTAAATGTGTATACTCTCTCAGTTAAATGTGTATACTCTCCGAGTTAAATGTGTATACTCTCTGAGTTAAATGTGTATACTCTCTGAGTTAAATGTGTATACTCTCTGAGTTAAATGTGTATACTCTCCGAGTTAAATGTGTATACTCTCTGAGTTAAATGTGTATACTCTCTGAGTTAAATGTGCATACTCTCTGAGTTAAATGTGTATACTCTCTGAGTTAAATGTGCATACTCTCTGAGTTAAATGTGTATACTCTCTGAGTTAAATGTGTATACTCTCTCAGTTAAATGTGTATACTCTCTCAGTTAAATGTGTATACTCTCTGAGTTAAATGTGTATACTCTCTCAGTTAAATGTGTATACTCTCTCAGTTAAATGTGCATACTCTCTGAGTTAAATGTGTATACTCTCTGAGTTAAATGTGTATACTCTCTCAGTTAAATGTGTATACTCTCTCAGTTAAATGTGTATACTCTCTGAGTTAAATGTGTATACTCTCTCAGTTAAATGTGTATACTCTCTCAGTTAAATGTGTATACTCTCTCAGTTAAATGTGTATACTCTCTCAGTTAAATGTGTATACTCTCTGAGTTAAATGTGTATACTCTCTCAGTTAAATGTGTATACTCTCTCAGTTAAATGTGTATACTCTCTCAGTTAAATGTGTATACTCTCTGAGTTAAATGTGTATACTCTCTGAGTTAAATGTGTATACTCTCTGAGTTAAATGTGTATACTCTCTGAGTTAAATGTGTATACTCTCTGAGTTAAATGTGTATACTCTCTGAGTTAAATGTGTATACTCTCTGAGTTAAATGTGTATACTCTCTGAGTTAAATGTGTATACTCTCTGAGTTAAATGTGTATACTCTCTGAGTTACATTAACTGTCAGGGTTATAAAAAACATGCTTTACAGTGCAGGCTCACATTTGCATAACAAACAGCCTCCAGTGTCCAATAGGATGAGAGAGAAACGCATAATCAGCAGCTCTGAACATGTCACAGTGTCATAACTCAGCTGCTGGGCGGCGCTACATCATGTGGAGATATTAATGTAACCCTTTAGTCTCTGAGAACTGGACTTGAGTTACGCATGTAGTCTGACCGCTTTATTTCCATCTACACCAAAGTCTCTTTGCCAGAAATAGACGATCTACAAGCTCACACCGTGTCACGTTGTGAGCGTGTAGATCTACATGTTTTTTGGTGAATGTTCCCCCCATCAGAGTAATGTATGCTGGGGTTAGGGTGGTTTGATTTAAAGCTAGAATCCGTACGTAGTACATTCACCCGGGATCCTAACCTGATGTGCATGAGACAGGAAAGCAATGACTGCTCAGAGAGGAGGAGAAAGACACAACATTACTTTATATAGTTCTAGAGGAGGAGAAAGACACAACATTACTTTATATAGTTCTAGAGGAGGAGAAAGACACAACATTACTTTATATAGTCCTAGAGGAGGAGAAAGACACAACATTACTTTATATAGTCCTAGAGGAGGAGAAAGACACAACATTACTTTATATAGTTCTAGAGGAGGAGAAAGACACAACATTACTTTATATAGTCCTAGAGGAGGAGAAAGACACAACATTACTTTATATAGTCCTAGAGGAGGAGAAAGACACAACATGACTTTATATAGTTCTAGAGGAGGAGAAAGACACAACATTACTTTATATAGTTCTAGAGGAGGAGAAAGACACAACATGACTTTATATAGTTCTAGAGGAGGAGAAAGACACAACATTACTTTATATAGTTCTAGAGGAGGAGAAAGACACAACATGACTTTATATAGTCCTAGAGGAGGAGAAAGACACAACATGACTTTATATAGTCCTAGAGGAGGAGAAAGACACAACATGACTTTATATAGTTCTAGAGGAGGAGAAAGACACAACATTACTTTATATAGTTCTAGAGGAGGAGAAAGACACAACATGACTTTATATAGTTCTAGAGGAGCAGAAAGACACAACATTACTTTATATAGTCCTAGAGGAGGAGAAAGACACAACATTACTTTATATAGTTCTAGAGGAGGAGAAAGACACAACATTACTTTATATAGTTCTAGAGGAGGAGAAAGACACAACATTACTTTATATAGTCCTAGAGGAGGAGAAAGACACAACATGACTTTATATAGTTCTAGAGGAGGAGAAAGACACAACATTACTTTATATAGTCCTAGAGGAGGAGAAAGACACAACATGACTTTATATAGTTCTAGAGGAGGAGAAAGACACAACATTACTTTATATAGTTCTAGAGGAGGAGAAAGACACACCATTACTTTATATAGTCCTAGAGGAGGAGAAAGACACAACATGACTTTATATAGTTCTAGAGGAGGAGAAAGACACAACATTACTTTATATAGTTCTAGAGGAGGAGAAAGACACAACATTACTTTATATAGTTCTAGAGGAGGAGAAAGACACAACATTACTTTATATAGTTCTAGAGGAGGAGACGATAATCGTTATTATCGTTTATCGTGATAAAAAAAAAACGCTCACAGTAATTGTATTGTGGAGATTTTCATGTATGGTGAAATTGTGTTGAGCTGCCCATTCACTACCACTTTAACCATTTAAGACCTGAAGCTGATTCTACAAATGTCTTCTAAATCCCTAACAGTTTTCTGAAAAAAAGTATGTTTCTATATCAGTGGTTCTCAAACTTTTTCATATGAAGGGACCCCCAAAATTATATGTATTTGTCCGCGGACCCCCATCTCAAAATATGTTGTTCCAGGGACCCCCCAGAAGCAAAGATTTGAGTTACAAATGTTCTCTTTAAAAATATATATTCAAAGATTCGCACACCTTTTCACGATTTTTCAAAAATAGCAGATCTACAAGCTCATAGCACGGCACTCGGTGCATCGGCAGTTTTTTTGGCGATGCATTGATGGCGTTGTAATGGCTGATTTTACACTTGGTTGCATGCTGAAAATAGCAGATCTACAAGCTCACAACGTGTCACATCGCGACACTTTGTGAGCTTGTGGATCTGCTATTTTCAGAGCGAAACACCAGAGCACAACCAAACATAACATGACTTGTCTTTTAGTTCTACTGGATCTCTTCTCCACTAGATCCCTCACTAACATGTTAGTCTAGTTTTTATTTGTTGATTAAATTGTCATTATATTTAGTCATAGTTTTCGTCATCATAGCTTATATTAGTTTATATATAGTTTTTGTCATCATAGCTTAGTTTATATATAGTTTTTGCCAGTGACAAAAGGTAGTCGATGAACATTTTTCGTCATAGTTTTAGTTGACAAAATCGACACTGTTTTAAGCACACTTTGATTATCGCAATAATACTATGATTGTCGCGATAATATGGTTGACCGCAGAATGTTTCTGCAACAATAATTGTGTTATGTAACGTTCATATCGTCGTATAATTCCTGATGCCAAGTGAGAAGAGACTGATGTCATTGCTAGACGTTATCTAACTAAGCACTGAATATGCACAATGTCCCATAGATTTATGATTTTGTTCTAAATCTTTAGAAAGAAAGCTGAGCTACAAGCTCACAACATGTCACAATGTGACACATTGTGAGCTTATAGATTGGCTATTAGACACATAGACAAAGTATACAATAGGCCAGGGCTTAGTTGGTTAATGTATGTTTTAGTAATCATTCAATAACATTGGCAAAGTATACTAGTGACCAGAGCTGTGGTAGTAGAAGAGAGCAGGAGAGTAGATTAGAACTTAAAGTAAAGTAAAAGTATCAATTTGGTGCTTGAATACAGTGTGAATGTACTTTAATTTAGTGAGATTTAAATGACTTCCGGCGTCACTGCGTGGCTTCAGTTATAAACCTTTTATCTCTCTCATCCGCAAAGTCACTCTGTCCTCCATGCTGCCTCCATCATCACACACACACACACACACATACACACGCACGCGCGCGAGCGAGCAAACACACACACACGCTCGCACACACGCACTGCGTGAGCGTCACGCCGATAGAGAGAAAGTAGGTCAGTCACAGTGTGATAGTAACTAAAGAGAAAAGCAAGAGGAAACAGTGTGATAACAGTGGTGGAAAAAGTACTCACGTTTTAGTAAAATTATCAATAATGCAATGTAGAAGTGTAGAATAAAAAAAGTACAAAAGTGGAAAGTACTCATTATGCAGAATGTCCCATTTCACAAGTTTTCAAATGTGTAAAATGTCCAAACATCTTTTGAAAATAGCAGATCTTCAAGCTCACAATTGTAGATCTGCTATTTTCAAATGGCCAAAATGTATATAGGGCTGAATAAATTGCTGTAAAGGTCGCATCAGCGATTTCATATCGAGATTTCATATCGCTGTGTCGCCCGCGTCCACCGCTCCCCGTCTGTCACCACCATCAGTGTGTCATGAATGAAGAGAAGGTATAATAGATGATCAATTAGCAGCAGATACAAGAAAACACATAGAGGTGATACGCATTTACACTATCTAACAATACATGAGCAACGGAGGCGAGCGTGTGTGTGTGTGTGTGTGTGTGCACGCATGCGTGTGTGAGTGTGTGTGTGCGTGTGCGCACACATGCGCGCGTGTGTGTGTGTGTGTGTGTGTGCGTGTGCGTGTGCTGTGTAGCGGGGTCTTTGTGACATAATGGATTCCATGAGGAAACACTGCAAGCTGTCAACACAATACAGCACAGTTCTCTCACACACACACACACACACACACACACGATTGAGACATGTACAGTGTCTCGTGGGTGTGTGATAAGAACATGCTCACACACATTCTCTCTCTCTTGCGCACGCACGCACGCACGCACGCACGCACGCACGCACGCACACACACACACACACACTATACACAGAAACCGTACACATGCACTCGTGTTCCTTTAGCAGAACATGCAGTGTGTCATTATGTATGATCCTTCCACTACTCTGTGTGTGTGTGTGTGTGTGTGTGTGTGTGTGTGTGTGTGTGTGTGTGTGTGTGTGTGTGTGTGATCCAGTGCCAACAGGAAGCCAGTAGAAGCTCTCATTATCTCTGTGTCTGTTTTCATGTGAATAGAGAGCAATTATACACTCCATTCTACACACTTCTACACACACAGACACACACACACACACACACACACACACACACACACACACACACACACACACACACACACACACACAACACACACACACACACATACACACACACACACACACACACACACACACACACACACACACACACACACACACACACACACAGAAACAACTCTATATAATGAGGTGTGTGTGTGTGTTATGTGCTATGAGGGCGTTCATTCTCTGCTATGAGGGCGTTCATTCATGAAACAAACACGAAAAGTTAAAATATGGAAATTTGCAATGGTGTGAAATAACTAAGTACATTTACTCTTAGTACTGTAGCCTACTTAAGTAAAATAAATGGAGGTACTTATACTTCACTGGAGTATGTCCAATGTTCACTACTTTTACTTCTACTCCACTACATCTTCAAGTCAAATTGATACTTTTACTTAAGTACAAAATGTGAGTAGGCTACTTTTTACACCGCTGATGATATGCTATACAAATAAAGGTGATTTGACCCTCTCTCTCTTTCTCTCTTTCCCTCTCCCCCCCCCCCCCCCTCCCTCCATGCAGTTTGCTCTCAGTACTCTCGTGGCGTCTTCGCCATCTTCGGCCTGTACGACAAGCGTTCTGTCCACACGCTGACGTCGTTCTGTGGGGCGCTGCACATCAGCCTGATCACACCCTCCTTCCCCACCGAGGGAGAGAGCCAGTTCACCCTGCAGCTCCGCCCCTCACACAGGGGGGCGCTGCTCTCACTGCTGGACCACTACGACTGGAACAAGTTCGTCTTCCTCTACGACACCGACCGGGGTGAGTAGCGTAGCGGCAACATGAAACCACGCCCGCTGTGAGTAAAGCGGTGCCCTGCTCCCTGTTTGATGAGCGTTTGCTGGCATTCAGGCGGTACTATTATGTTTGAGTGTGCGCATGGCATTCAGGGGGTACTACTATGTTTGAGAGTGTGCTGGCATTCAGGCGGTACTACTATGTTTGAGTGTGTGCTGGCATTCAGGCGGCGGTACTACTCTATTTGATTTGTGGGCACTGGCATTCAGGCGGTACTACTCTATTTGATTAGTGGGCGCTGATATTCAGGCGGTACTACTCTGTTTGATTCGTGGGTGCTGATATTCAGGCGGTACTACTCTATTTGATTTGTGGCGCTGGTATTCAGGCGGTACTACTATTAATGCTGATTAGAGCAATGGCCACTGAGTTATGGCCATTTGAAATGTTATAAACTGCTGTAGTGGCTCATACAGTATTTGTGCAATTTAGGTATATTGAGTTACAATTTTTTATTATTTTAAGAATTTTTAAGTAGTTATACTTAAAGGTAGGGTAAGTGATATTTTTGGGTTAAAACAAAAAGTATTTTGTTAAAAGGTTAAAGCACTATATTCTGATAGTAATCATTGCTATAGAGTGTTTGTTCAGTAACAGGAGTCTCCCCGTCTCTCCAGCTCTTTAATAAACAGAAAATACATTTTCTGGTAGGTGTCAAAATCTCAGCCAATCAGGAGAAAGTACCCATTTTTAAGCTTAATTTTTATAGTGTTCCTGTTCAAATTTTGCCTGCTCATTTCTTAGTGTCATCACTTCCAATTTCACTTGTTTAATCTATATTCTGATTGAGTTCTCTATCCTGATTGGATAAAATTGGAAATGAAACTGAAACTGAAACGAAAATGCATTTTCTGTTTTATATAGAGCTGGAGAGACATGGAGACTCCTTATATGGACAGGACACTCTATAGTAACGAGCACTATCAGAATATAGACCCATTTTGCAATTATTTGAATAATTGCAAATCACTTAGGGACCAGTCGAAATTTACATAAGGGGGGTCATGGAGGAAAATAGGGGAGGGTCATGCCTTTCTAATTTTGGTCCAAGGGAGGGTCAGCTAATTTTACTTTGAATCCAAGGGAGGGTCATGCAATTTTGAATTGATAAAATAGTCCGTTTTTTATATACCTTTTTAGTACAGCAGAACAGTGGTCAATGACCCCTCTCCATTTCAAAGGATACAAAGAATTCAAATCAAGTAACACCTTGTCTATTTAGAATCAATGACGGTCGTTAACAAGCCATCAACGCACAGCGAGTGTGAACGACCCAGTCAAATCTATTCAGCGTCTTAACAATGGTGGTTGAACAATTAAGCAAAACTTCAACAGGCGTTATTGGAGAGATGCATTATAAATAGGCCTACTATAACTGGATATTCATAATCATTTGAAGTAATTCTGTGCATGTGATTAATGTGGATCTATATGGACAGTTGTGTATAGATGCCTAGCTCCACAAGTAAAACCAGAAGCATCAGGCCATAATTGATAGCCTAATTTGTTTTATGTAGGCAACAGTGTAGTTGTAGTCACTGTAGTTTAAAAGGGCAGAGTGACAAAAGTTTTAAACTACTGGTTACCAAATATTCAACTTTCTTCAATCTGACCAGGATTCAATGGGTTTCCCACATGTAAGATGAGAACACTATCCATTCTGCTACCACTACTACAGATACACTGTGCATTTAGCAAGACTGACTACACTACAGCAATGTTCTAATCAATGTGGAAAGCAAAACATTGGACATATCAGTTTTAAATGTCATGTTGTATTTGATGGGGAGGGTTAGGGGTGTCAAGAATTTCACAATACGATACATGATGTTGGGCATGATATCGATATGATATATTATTAATGTTCTTTTCTCATGTATCATCAACATTGGCCATCATCTTATAAATAACGATATAAAGCAAGTTAGAAACAATTACAAAGTGCTTTGTACACAAATAAATACATTTGTGCAAGCTTAATGGAGAAGTGAAGTTCTCACTAACTATAAACCCATTGTTTCAGAGGACAGATAGACACTAATATAACAAATATAATATAATATAAGACTGCATAACTATAAATTCCACAAACCTCATATTTTTGTCATCTGGACTTTACCAACCAAGTGCAGCCTAGTTATTTCCAACAGCTAAAAAACATCTATAATACCAGATACAGTATAATACAATCTTAGATTAGATGTAGGCCTATTTGAGAGTGCAGATGCATGTCACATTAACGAGCGTCAAC